>NC_053025.1:40135136-40228390 GCF_003073215.2 Triticum urartu
CTCAAAGTGCTACATTCTTGATAAGCATCGTCGTTCTAAATTTGCTCCTAAATCTCATGAAGGTTTCCTACTTGGTTATGGCTCAAACTCTCACACTTACCGTGTCTACTACAATTTCACCCGAAAGGTTGAAGAGATGGTAGATGTGAAGTTTGATGAATCTAATGGCTCGCAAGTAGAGCAATTGGAATTGATGTAGGAGACAAAGACCCTTCAGAAGCAATTCAAGACTTGTCCATTGGCAAGATTCGTCCAACGGAAGTGAAGGAGAGTGCCTCGTCCGTCCAAGTGGAAGCTTCTACCTCACGACAAGATGAACCAAGAGTTGATACGGAAGCATCCACAAGTGGGACACGCCAAGATGAAGAAAACGAGGAAGCGCACCAAGATGAACATCAACAACCTCCTTCTCCACCACGACAAGAGAACGACAATGTCAACAATGAAGAAAGCCAAGAATAAGCACAAGATGAAGAGGATGTTCCACCCCGACCCAAGCAAAAGCTTTCACCAGTTCGAGCAAGAATTGCTAAGGATCATCCCGTCGAGCAAATCTACAATGATATCCAAACCGGGAGAATCACTCGCTCTAAAACTCGTTTAGCTAACTTTTGTGAACATTACTCATTCATCTCTAGCATTGAACCTATGAAGGTTGAAGAAGCATTGGAGGATCCGGACTAGATAAACGCTATGCATGAAGCGCTACACAACTTTGAGAGAAATCAAGTGTGGACATTGGTCGAGAAGCCTGACAACAACCACAACATCATTGGTACCAAATGGGTGTTTCGCAACAATCAAGATGAAGATGGACAATTGGTTCGCAACAAAGCACGTCTCGTCGCCCAAGGCTACACACAAGTTGAAGGTATGGACTATGGTGAGACATATGCTCCCGTTGCTAGACTTGAGTCCATTCGCATTTTACTTGCTTAAGCTAATCACCATGATATCACCTTGTACCAAATGGACATTAAAAGTGCTTTTATAAATGGCAAAATTGAGGAAGAAGTTTATGTTAAGCAACCTCCCGGCTTTGTCAATCCTAAGAAACCAAATCATGTTTACAAACTTCACAAAGCCCTTTATGGTCTTAAACAAGCTCCTAGAGCATGGTATATATGCTTGACCAAGTTCCTTATTGAAAAAGGCTTTGAAATTGGTAAAATTGATTCTACTCTTTTTACTAAAAGGGTTAATGGAGAACTATTTGTGTGCCAAATTTATGTTGATGATATCATATTTGGTTCAACTAACCCTCATTTTAGTGAGATGTTTGGAAAGCTAATGTCGGAGAAGTTTGAGATGTCTATGATGAGTGTACTCAAATTCTTTCTCGGTTTGCAAATCAAGCAAACTAAGGAAGGTACCTTTGTCTCTCAAACGAAGTACACCAAGGACTTATTCAAGAAGTTCAATATGCAAGAATGCAAAGGTATGACTACATCCATGCCTACTAGTGGACATCTTGATTTGACCAAAGATGGTGAACCGGTTGATCAAAAGGTTTATCGCTCTATGATTGGTTCATTGTTATATCTATGTGCCTCTCATCCCGATATTATGCTAAGTGTGTGCATGTGTGCATGATATCAAGCTTCTCCTAAAGAGTGTCATCTTAAGGCTGTGAAAAGGATAGTGAGATACCTAATCCATACACCAAATTTTGGCATTTGGTATCCTAAGAGGTCCTCTTTTGATCTTGTTGGCTACTCCGATTCGGACTATGCCGGAGACAAGGTTGATAGAAAATCCACTTCAGGTACTTGTCAATTCCTTGGTAGATCTCTTTTGTCTTGGTCTTCCAAGAAAAAAAAACTCGGTATCCTTATCCACCGCCGAAGCGGAATACATTGCCGCTGGTTCATGTTGTGCTCAATTACTTTGGATGACCCAAACTCTTAAAGATTATGGGATATATGTGAAACATGTTCCACTGCTATGTGACAATGAAAGTGCTATTATGATTGCTCACAATCCCGTGCAACATTCTTGAACTAAGCATATTGAAGTTCGTCATCATTTCATTCGAGATCATGTTGCAAAAGGGGACATTAACCTTAAGCATGTTCGCACCGATAAGCAATTGGCAGATATATTCACTAAACCACTTGATGAGAAAGTGTTTTGCAGGTTGAGAGGTGAATTGAACATCATTGATGCTTCAAACTTGGAGTAGGAACTCCATTTGATACATGCGGGGCATGAGCCTATGACTAATCCTCGATATTTCTCTTATGATGCTATTCATATGTCTTGGATATATTTGTACCTTGCATGTTATCTAACCCGTGTAGGTACTTGGATGAATCTAAATCTATGAGATTGCCACACACTCACATCTTGAGCAATCTCCACATCACCAAGTCTCTACACAATGGTGGTTGAAGACAAGGAAGCACGAAACCATTCAAACATATCCTTTTGCAAATTCTATGTTGAGTCTCATGATTGTCATTTTGGATACACAAGTGCTCTTCCTTGCAAAGCTAACCCATGTAGGTAGATGAACTCAAACTCCAAGTGGTTCTCCCAACCCTTGATGAACTACATCAACCTTGAGCAACCCACACAAGTTCAACTACATGAGCAAGATCAACACCACCACCCAAGGTATGTTATTCCATCTTAGAGAAGCTTTACTCCAAGTCATGAGTCAAAGCAACTCGACAAGATGTGAAGACATCAAAAGGCTTAAACGAAAAATGGTAACCCCATTTTGAGCTTAAACGATGAGTATGACCTATGATCAAGTGCTCTCACTTGACTCCTAAGTCAATATACTCTAACATAGGTGACTTTGTCGCCGACCATTTCTAGATGAAGTTGTCATGTCTCTCTCAGTGCTTTTGTCTCTTGCATATTTGTTTCCCCTTTCAAAAAAACTTCATCTAGAAATTTTAGTTTCTTTTCTTTCCTTTTTGTTCTGCATTTTCTGCATCCAATTCATTGCAAATCTTTCAGTAAATTCCTTGCATATCCTTGTGAGATCTTACTTGTCTAGTGATCTGAGGTGACAAGTGGTTTCACTCTGATGAACTCGGTCACACCGGTTTGTTCTCTTCGGCCCAACCGAAATCTTTCGGTGCAACCGAAGCACACAACTCGGAGTCACCGATTCCATCACAGGAAAACCAACTTGCCACTTATTCCTGATTTCTATTTGCTCCAGTTCCACTCAATGATTCTTGTCCTCTACCAGCATCATATTAGACATGCTGCTTTGCTCTGTGACTCGAGGACCAACCCATTTGTATCACATGTCCAGAAGAGCCCTTCTTGGAAATTGATGTCAAAGGGGGAGAGAGAGATCACATCAAAGCTTAATCCTTCCTATAGGGGGAGAAAGAGAGAATACTCAGGGGGAGAGAGTTTCTCAACTAGGAGAAAGTAATATCATCAAAGACCCCTGATGCTTGGTGTTCAAGAGGAGATATGTCACATGTCTTTAAGAGGGGAAAGACATGTTTGGTTGCTTGCTTTAGCTCAAGCTCTGTTGTTTCCTTTTTGTTGCTCTGATTTTCTGTTCCCTATCTTCTCCCAATATCCCATGCAGATTCATGGGGAGCAAGACATCTAAGGGAAGGAAATCTCTGATTTTATTGCATATATTTACCTTTGGGGACATGTCTATATCCAATGTGGTACTTAGTACTCACTCTACATGTCATCCCAGTCTTGGTTCTCTTATGGTTTCTCTTGCTTGCTCTGGTCAATAGGTGTATCTGTGTTATTTAACCTTGTTTGCGCAGGTTCATCCCATCCTAAGCCAACTCAAGACCACAAGGTAAGTATATGCATCACAGTCATGTGAATGAGAAGTTCTTGCTGATGTACATACTGTTTGCAAGAAGGACTCATGAGCATGAAGGTACATTTCTCACATTCACATCATTTTCTCTGATGCATATAGCCAAGATACATGTAACACATTGCTTACTCTATCATGTTTACGCATTCACATGCTCCTATATTCAATATTCACATGATTGTATACATGTAGGGGGAGCCTATGCATGTTACATGTCTTTCCAAAGCTTTACTTGCTATTCTCTATATCTTTATCTAAAGCTTTGATGTATGTTGTCATCAATTACCAAAAAGGGGGAGATTGAAAGCACAAGTGCTCCCTGGGTGGTTTTGGTAATTAATGTCAACATATCTATTGTTGGACTAACACTTTTACCTAGTATGTTTCAGATAAGTTCAACAATGGAGTGGCATGGACTAGAGGATGTGGAACCCCTTCAAGATGCTAAGGACAAAGGATTGGCTCAAGCTTCAAGATCAAGACTCTACATTTTCTATTTTAGTGATCCAAGATCACATTGAGTCTATAGGAAAAGCCAATACTATCAACAGGGGATGAGGTGTTGCTTAATGGCTTGCTTGCTCAAAGTGCTTAGTGATATGCTCCAAAACCCTCAACTACCTTCCCACATCCACATATGACCTAAACGAAAAGTCAAACTCGGCCCCACCGATTCTATCTATCCGGCGCCACCGAGTTTCAGATGTCATAGCCACTGCCACAAACCCTAGCAAATCGGTTTCACCGATAGGGATCTCGGTCTCAACGAGATGGGATTGTAATCTCTCTGTGTATGTCCATTACCCAAATCGGTCTCATCGGGTTTGAGCAATCGATACTACCGAGATTACAATGCAAACCCTCTGGTTAGCTTATTACCAAAATCGGTCCCACCGAGTTTGTGTAATCGGTCTCACCGAGTTTGCCTGACCAACTCTCTGGTTAGCTTATTACCAAAATCGGTCCCACCGAGTTGGTGTAATCGGTCACACCGAGATTATGTTATGCCCTAACCCTAACCATATCGGTCCTACCGAGTTGCATCTCAGTCCCACCGAAAATCCTGACAGTCACTAAGTTCGCTGAATCGGTCCGACCGAGTTTAACCATTCGGTCCCACCGAGTTTGGCAAACTATGTGTAACGGTTAGATTTTGCGTGGAGGCTATATATACCCCTCCACCCACTTATTCAAGAATAGACTTTGTAGTGCTTGTCAGGCATGGAAACAAGTTGGATGAAGTCACCGCGCGAAGAACATTATGACCACAAGAAGACCACTCGAGCTGCTTCACATGGATCTCTATGGTCCAAATGCCTACAAGAGTCTCGATGGTAACTCATTTGGTCTAGTCATAGTTGATGATTTTTCAAGATTTACGTGGGTGTTATTTCTTGATGACAAATCACAGGTCCAAAAGATCTTCAAAAACTTCGCTAGGAAGGCCCAAAATCAGTTTGACGTGAAGATCAAGAAGGTCCGGAGCAACAACGGAATGGAGTTCAAGAACGCAAATGTGCACACCTTTCTTAACGAAGAAGGGATTTCACACGAGTTCTCGGCTATGTACACACCTCAACAAAATGGAGTTGTTGAAAGGAAGAACCGGACTCTTATCGAGATGGCAAGAACGATGCTTGATGAGTACAAAACGCCAAAGCACTTTTTGGCGGAAGCGGTTGAGACAGCTTGTCATGCAACAAATCGCTTGTATCTTCACAAGCTACTCGGCAAGACGGCATACGAGCTCCTCACCGGTAACAAACCCCAAGTTGGATACTTTCGAGTATTCGGCTCAAAGTGCTACATTCTTGATAAGCATCGTCGTTCTAAATTTGCTCCTAAATCTCATGAAGGTTTCCTACTTGGTTATGGCTCAAACTCTCACACTTACCGTGTCTACTACAATTTCACCCGAAAGGTTGAAGAGATGGTAGATGTGAAGTTTGATGAATCTAATGGCTCGCAAGTAGAGCAATTGGAATTGATGTAGGAGACAAAGACCCTTCAGAAGCAATTCAAGACTTGTCCATTGGCAAGATTCGTCCAACGGAAGTGAAGGAGAGTGCCTCGTCCGTCCAAGTGGAAGCTTCTACCTCACGACAAGATGAACCAAGAGTTGATACGGAAGCATCCACAAGTGGGACACGCCAAGATGAAGAAAACGAGGAAGCGCACCAAGATGAACATCAACAACCTCCTTCTCCACCACGACAAGAGAACGACAACGTCAACAATGAAGAAAGCCAAGAAGAAGCACAAGATGAAGAGGATGTTCCACCCCGACCCAAGCAAAAGCTTTCACCAGTTCGAGCAAGAATTGCTAAGGATCATCCCGTCGAGCAAATCTACAATGATATCCAAACCGGGAGAATCACTCGCTCTAAAACTCGTTTAGCTAACTTTTGTGAACATTACTCATTCATCTCTAGCATTGAACCTATGAAGGTTGAAGAAGCATTGGAGGATCCGGACTAGATAAACGCTATGCATGAAGCGCTACACAACTTTGAGAGAAATCAAGTGTGGACATTGGTCGAGAAGCCTGACAACAACCACAACATCATTGGTACCAAATGGGTGTTTCGCAACAATCAAGATGAAGATGGACAATTGGTTCGCAACAAAGCACGTCTCGTCGCCCAAGGCTACACACAAGTTGAAGGTATGGACTATGGTGAGACATATGCTCCCGTTGCTAGACTTGAGTCCATTCGCATTTTACTTGCTTAAGCTAATCACCATGATATCACCTTGTACCAAATGGACATTAAAAGTGCTTTTATAAATGGCAAAATTGAGGAAGAAGTTTATGTTAAGCAACCTCCCGGCTTTGTCAATCCTAAGAAACCAAATCATGTTTACAAACTTCACAAAGCCCTTTATGGTCTTAAACAAGCTCCTAGAGCATGGTATATATGCTTGACCAAGTTCCTTATTGAAAAAGGCTTTGAAATTGGTAAAATTGATTCTACTCTTTTTACTAAAAGGGTTAATGGAGAACTATTTGTGTGCCAAATTTATGTTGATGATATCATATTTGGTTCAACTAACCCTCATTTTAGTGAGATGTTTGGAAAGCTAATGTCGGAGAAGTTTGAGATGTCTATGATGAGTGAACTCAAATTCTTTCTCGGTTTGCAAATCAAGCAAACTAAGGAAGGTACCTTTGTCTCTCAAACGAAGTACACCAAGGACTTATTCAAGAAGTTCAATATGCAAGAATGCAAAGGTATGACTACATCCATGCCTACTAGTGGACATCTTGATTTGACCAAAGATGGTGAACCGGTTGATCAAAAGGTTTATCGCTCTATGATTGGTTCATTGTTATATCTATGTGCCTCTCATCCCGATATTATGCTAAGTGTGTGCATGTGTGCATGATATCAAGCTTCTCCTAAAGAGTGTCATCTTAAGGCTGTGAAAAGGATAGTGAGATACCTAATCCATACACCAAATTTTGGCATTTGGTATCCTAAGAGGTCCTCTTTTGATCTTGTTGGCTACTCCGATTCGGACTATGCCGGAGACAAGGTTGATAGAAAATCCACTTCGGGTACTTGTCAATTCCTTGGTAGATCTCTTTTGTCTTGGTCTTCCAAAAAAAAAAAACTCGGTATCCTTATCCACCGCCGAAGCTGAATACATTGCCGCTGGTTCATGTTGTGCTCAATTACTTTGGATGGCCCAAACTCTTAAAGATTATGGGATATATGTGAAACATGTTCCATTGCTATGTGACAATGAAAGTGCTATTATGATTGCTCATAATCCCGTGCAACATTCTTGAACTAAGCATATTGAAGTTCGTCATCATTTCATTCGAGATCATGTTGCAAAAGGGGACATTAACCTTAAGCATGTTCGCACCGATAAGCAATTGGCGGATATATTCACTAAACCACTTGATGAGAAAGTGTTTTGCAGGTTGAGAGGTGAATTGAACATCATTGATGCTTCAAACTTGGAGTAGGAACTCCATTTGATACATGCGGGGCATGAGCCTATGACTAATCCTCGATATTTCTCTTATGATGCTATTCATATGTCTTGGATATATTTGTACCTTGCATGTTATCTAACCCGTGTAGGTACTTGGATGAATCTAAATCTATGAGATTGCCACACACTCACATCTTGAGCAATCTCCACATCACCAAGTCTCTACACAATGGTGGTTGAAGACAAGGAAGCACGAAACCATTCAAACATATCCTTTTGCAAATTCTATGTTGAGTCTCATGATTGTCATTTTGGATACACAAGTGCTCTTCCTTGCAAAGCTAACCCATGTAGGTAGATGAACTCAAACTCCAAGTGGTTCTCCCAACCCTTGATGAACTACATCAACCTTGAGCAACCCACACAAGTTCAACTACATGAGCAAGATCAACACCACCACCCAAGGTATGTTATTCCATCTTAGAGAAGCTTTACTCCAAGTCATGAGTCAAAGCAACTCGACAAGATGTGAAGACATCAAAAGGCTTAAACGAAAAATGGTAACCCCATTTTGAGCTTAAACGATGAGTATGACCTATGATCAAGTGCTCTCACTTGACTCCTAAGTCAATATACTCTAACATAGGTGACTTTGTCGCCGACCATTTCTAGATGAAGTTGTCATGTCTCTCTCAGTGCTTTTGTCTCTTGCATATTTGTTTCCCCTTTCAAAAAAACTTCATCTAGAAATTTTAGTTTCTTTTCTTTCCTTTTTGTTCTGCATTTTCTGCATCCAATTCATTGCAAATCTTTCAGTAAATTCCTTGCATATCCTTGTGAGATCTTACTTGTCTAGTGATCTGAGGTGACAAGTGGTTTCACTCTGATGAACTCGGTCACACCGGTTTGTTCTCTTCGGCCCAACCGAAATCTTTCGGTGCAACCGAAGCACACAACTCGGAGTCACCGATTCCATCACAGGAAAACCAACTTGCCACTTATTCCTGATTTCTATTTGCTCCAGTTCCACTCAATGATTCTTGTCCTCTACCAGCATCATATTAGACATGCTGCTTTGCTCTGTGACTCGAGGACCAACCCATTTGTATCACATGTCCAGAAGAGCCCTTCTTGGAAATTGATGTCAAAGGGGGAGAGAGAGATCACATCAAAGCTTAATCCTTCCTATAGGGGGAGAAAGAGAGAATACTCAGGGGGAGAGAGTTTCTCAACTAGGAGAAAGTAATATCATCAAAGACCCCTGATGCTTGGTGTTCAAGAGGAGATATGTCACATGTCTTTAAGAGGGGAAAGACATGTTTGGTTGCTTGCTTTAGCTCAAGCTCTGTTGTTTCCTTTTTGTTGCTCTGATTTTCTGTTCCCTATCTTCTCCCAATATCCCATGCAGATTCATGGGGAGCAAGACATCTAAGGGAAGGAAATCTCTGATTTTATTGCATATATTTACCTTTGGGGACATGTCTATATCCAATGTGGTACTTAGTACTCACTCTACATGTCATCCCAGTCTTGGTTCTCTTATGGTTTCTCTTGCTTGCTCTGGTCAATAGGTGTATCTGTGTTATTTAACCTTGTTTGCGCAGGTTCATCCCATCCTAAGCCAACTCAAGACCACAAGGTAAGTATATGCATCACAGTCATGTGAATGAGAAGTTCTTGCTGATGTACATACTGTTTGCAAGAAGGACTCATGAGCATGAAGGTACATTTCTCACATTCACATCATTTTCTTTGATGCATATAGCCAAGATACATGTAACACATTGCTTACTCTATCATGTTTACGCATTCACATGCTCCTATATTCAATATTCACATGATTGTATACATGTAGGGGGAGCCTATGCATGTTACATGTCTTTCCAAAGCTTTACTTGCTATTCTCTATATCTTTATCTAAAGCTTTGATGTATGTTGTCATCAATTACCAAAAAGGGGGAGATTGAAAGCACAAGTGCTCCCTGGGTGGTTTTGGTAATTAATGTCAACATATCTATTGTTGGACTAACACTTTTACCTAGTATGTTTCAGATAAGTTCAACAATGGAGTGGCATGGACTAGAGGATGTGGAACCCCTTCAAGATGCTAAGGACAAAGGATTGGCTCAAGCTTCAAGATCAAGACTCTACATTTTCTATTTTAGTGATCCAAGATCACATTGAGTCTATAGGAAAAGCCAATACTATCAACAGGGGATGAGGTGTTGCTTAATGGCTTGCTTGCTCAAAGTGCTTAGTGATATGCTCCAAAACCCTCAACTACCTTCCCACATCCACATATGACCTAAACGAAAAGTCAAACTCGGCCCCATCGATTCTATCTATCCAGCGGCACCGAGTTTCAGATGTCATAGCCACTGCCACAAACCCTAGCAAATAGGTTTCACCGATAGGGATCTCGGTCTCACCGAGATGGGATTGTAATCTCTCTGTGTATGTCCATTACCAAAATCGGTCTCACCGGGTTTGAGCAATCGGTACTACCGAGATTACAATGCAAACCCTCTAGTTAGCTTATTACCAAAATCGGTCCCACCGAGTTTGTGTAATAGGTCTCACCGAGTTTTCCTGACCAACTCTCTGGTTAGCTTATTACCAAAATCGGTCCCACTGGGTTTATGTAATCGGTCACACCGAGATTACGTTACGCCCTAACCCTAACCATATCGATCCTACCGAGTTGCATCTCAGTCCCACCGAAAATCCTAATGGTCACTAAGTTTGCTAAATCGGTCCAACCGAGTTTAACCATTCGGTCCCACCGAGTTTGGCAAACTGTGTGTAACGGTTAGATTTTGTGTGGAGGCTATATATACCCCTCCACCCACTCTTCATTCATGGAGAGAGCCATCAGAACATACCTACACTTCCAATACACATTTTCTGAGAGAGAACCACCTACACTTGTGTTGAGGTCAAGATATTCCATTCCAACCATATGAATCTTGATCTCTAGCCTTTCCCAAGTTGCTTTCCACTCAAATCTTCTTTCCACCAAATCCAAATCCTATGAGAGAGAGTTGAGTGTAGGGGAGACTATCATTTGAAGCACAAGAGCAAGGGGTTCATCATCAACACACCATTTGTTACCTCTTGGAGAGTGGTGTCTCCTAGATTGGCTAGGTGTCACTTGGGAGCCTCCGACAAGATTGTGGAGTTGAACCAAGGAGTTTGTAAGGGCAAGGAGATCGCCTACTTCGTGAAGATCTACCACTAGTGAGGCAAGTCCTTCGTGGGCGACGGCCGTGATGGAATAGACAAGGTTGCTTCTTCATGGACCCTTCGTGGGTGGAGCCCTCCGTGGACTCGCGCAACCGTTACCCTCCGTGGGTTGAAGTCTCCATCAACGTGGATGTACGATAGCACCACCTATCGGAACCACGACAAAAACATCCGTGTCTCCAATTGCGTTTGAATACTCCAAACCCTTCTCTTTACATTCTTGCAAGTTGCATGCTTTACTTTCCGCTGCTCATATACTCATTGCATGCTTGCTTGATATGTATTGTGTTTGTTAAACTTGTTCTTAAACTCCACTTAAACTTAAGAATATTAAAAACTGCAACTTTTGGCACTTAGTGTCTAATCACCCCCCTCTAGACACCTCTTCTCGATCCTTTCAGCACCCCCGACAAGCCAGCCAACCACACCAACAGGGATTGTTGGGTGTTAAAGCAGGCCGGAAAGTTAAATGCCGAAAACAAAGATAAGGGGTCTCATAGCGATGACGAGGAGGAGCACCGGCAGCCGAACACCGGAGGACACAAGAGGTCCCCCCCACAAGTGCGGATGGTGAACATGATATACGCAACCCACATCCCCAAGAGGGAGCGGAAGCGTGCGCTCAGGGACGTATATGCGTTGGAGCCAGTCGCCCCAGAGTTCAACCCATGGTCCTCATGTCCAATCACCTTCGATCGCAGGGACCAGCCCACTAGTATCCGTCATGGCGGATTCACCGCACTGGTCCTAGACCCAATGATTGACGGATTTCACCTCACTCGAGTCCTTATGGATGGCGGCAGCAGCCTGAACCTGCTTTATCAGGACACAGTGCGCAAAATGGGTATAGACCCCTCAAGGATCAAACCCACAAAAACGACCTTTAAAGGCGTCATACCAGGTGTAGAGGCCCATTGCACAGGCTCAGTCACATTTGAAGTGGTCTTCGGATCCCCGGATAACTTCCTAAGCGAAGAGATAATCTTCGATATAGTCCCGTTCCGCAGTGGCTATCATGTACTGCTCAGGCGAACCGCATTTGCGAGATTCAATGTGGTACTGCATTATGCATATCTCAAGCTCAAGATGCCAGGACCTCGGGGGGTCATCACAGTCAATGGAAACACAGAGCGCTCTCTCCACACGGAGGAGCACACTACGGCCCTCGCAGCAGAAGCACAAAGCAGCCTCTTAAGGAAATCCATCAGTTCGGCGATTCAAGACCCAGACACCTTCAAGCGCGCCTGGAGTAATCGGCAACAAGACTGCCTGGCACGTTCCAAGCTCGCATAGCAATGCGGCCCCCACCCCAGTCCCAGCCAAATGGTTAAATCTGTGCCCCGCGTACATAATTATGCATTGAAAATACCATGGGCACAGGTGGGGAGGGGGCACGATTGCGGCACGCCCCAAGACGCGGCTCAACCGCACTAGGGGCTTCCTGCCTTATTATTTTTTCTCTCTTTCAGGACTTCACTCTCTGGAAACACCGTCCGGCAGTATGTTCGCCGGACACACGATACAACAACCAAGGAGGCAGAAAGCTACGTCGCATCATGGAATTCCTAGGTGGATTACGATAAAGAGTGAAACACCTGCTTTAATACCATTCCTCAGCTTACCCTTGGAGGGGACATGTGTAACGCCCCATGACCGGAGCTTCAGATGCCTTCCATGTTTCCGGGTTTCATCGTGTGTTTTGTTTGGTTCATCGTTTTCATCTTTGCATCATGTGCATTTGCATCATGTCATCATGTCTTTAATCTTTGCATCTCAAATCAAATAATTAAATCGTATGGATTTTTCAGTCCATTTAAACCGAGGGAGTTCACCTGGTGATTTCTCTATATAACATATCCTCCTAATAATTATGGAGCTATTATTAAATATTCCGTTCTTTTGGAATTAACCATTGACACGCTTGCAAATAAATCCCAATGCCTTTGTTATCTCAATTCTTGATCTCTGACTTGTCCTCATATTCTTTTATCGTTTTATCGAGGCTCTTCCTAAATGTTCAACATTTTTGGGAACTTCGGATCCCTACTCCTTTCAAACGAGTTGAATTAAATTCAAATACATTTGAATTTAATCTTTCAATCTTGGCCATTTCTATTTTCGCGGAAAGAGCACATTTTTGTGAATCCGGGGAAATATCCCCATGCTCCAATTCTGTCCCTAACCCTCCCTTCTTCTTTTTTCACTAATGTTTTTTGCTGCTAAAGAAATATGAGGGGGAGGGAGAGGTCTGCCAGGCCGGCCTGCTTCCCCACTCCTCTCTAGGGCCCATGCCTAGGCCCAACCAGCCGCCGGCTCCAAGGCCATCTCCCGCAGCCCACTGCTCTAACCCTAGCCGTTGGCTCCCTTCCCCCCCCCCCTGATCCACCTCACGCCTCTAGAAACAGGGAACCGCGCTCGACCCTCCTTTGCTCGATTCCATCTCCCCGATCCACTCGTTCTCCGGCGCAGATTCTCTAACTTGCTTATAGCAAGTTAGAGGCAGCCTTGAGGCAGCTGGATGCCGTTTCTTTTCCACCGTGTGTCCCCTGCTCTGTTTCATGTTTCCTTCCCTCACACAACATAGTTCAGCCAGGCCAGCCCACATAAGCGACAAGGGAGGCCCATTCGGGAGCAAACAGCCCAGCTGCAGTGACAAGTGCATCTATGGACAGTTAACTGAATGTAAACAGCAGAATAGAACAGAACATATTCAGACTGGATAGAAACCTGTAAAAATACTCCGTTTTCAACCAGAATTCAACCAAAATCAACCAGAATACAAACAGTAGTCATGATACAAATAACCATAATAACCTCCAACAAAATATAGTACTAGAGCTGCAGGTTCTACACAAAAGAACACCATTTTGTAGTGTTTTTCTCAAATTTCTTCAAGCTGAACATATTCAGGCCAAAAGAAGAAGATGGACTATCTTCTTCTTGTCATGAAATAGGAACCTAAAGAAGATCTCCAAAATCCATATCATCAATTCCATTAGAACCCTGCAAAGAAAGAGGATCAAAATGAAACGTTGGAATAGAATAGTAGTTTAGAGAAGATACAACAACATTTAAAGTACCATTAGCAAGTCTGTGTAGCTCCTGAATGCATTGCTGGCATTATTAGCATTTTCAGTTGTTGCTTGAGTTTCTCCACCAACTTGATTCTCTTTCTCTTGCTGCTGCACAAAGAAACCCAACAAATTTATATATGATGTAGTAATAAATAAGTACACTAAATTGCAAGAATTTTCAGCAACATACACTAGATTCCTTTGGGTCTTTCTTTTTGTACTTGCGTGTCTTCTCGATCCAAGGTTTATGTCTCTTTGAACTTTTCGGTTGAACCTCTTTTTTCTTGAGGCGTGTAGAACTAAGCAAACCCTCATCTTGTTGAACATTAGGCTGCACATTAGAGGATTCACTCAAAATACTTCTAGATATCCTTAGTTTTTCCCATACTTGCTTGGCAAGGATGTCCAATGCATTGTCCACCAACAAGATACATTCCGGATCGCTTGCGGCTTCACTTGCAAAGTCATGAAATTTGTGAGAAACAAACTTGTACCGCAACATAGCATCCAATTTTGGATCTTCAATTATATCCCTTCCTTTGGTATCTTGTATAGTTCCAGATTTTGCTTCTCGGGTCCATCTCTTTAAAATATAATGGTTTGGCAATAACTTGATATTCATCAAGTCAAGAACTTTTAAAGCATGCGCACACAATACTCCGGTCCTTTTAAACTGAAAACAGCTATAAGAAGCCATTTGCTCCAAACGATCACCGACAACTATGCGCTCTAGTTAGGAACTCAAATCACCATTAGCCCTCACAATTGTAACAACATATGTATTATCTCCATCCAATGCTCTACTACATGCAGCCATGGATCTTCTATATTCAGATTTGAATGCTTCAAATATGGTCGGTGTGTAAGCTTCGCTTGTTTGCAACAACATAGGAGTCTCCATCCCTATTCTAGGCAGTTTT
The DNA here is from genome assembly GCF_003073215.2 of Triticum urartu. Taxonomy (NCBI): domain Eukaryota; kingdom Viridiplantae; phylum Streptophyta; class Magnoliopsida; order Poales; family Poaceae; genus Triticum; species Triticum urartu. The sequence goes on from NC_053025.1 coordinate 40,150,133, forward strand.
TTAGTAGCTTCAAATTCTGCATCCTTGTAACTTTTTCCTTGCACAACCCTTTCAAAATGTTTTAAGAAGCGAATGATGTCAAAATCTGATTTGAGATGTTTTTTCAAATCACTATTGAAATTCTCACTTAATCGTGTGCTTCTCATTCCCAATGTGAAAACATCCCTCATGTAACATTCAGTCCACTTTTCTTTTAACTTGTAGATGCTATCTAGCCATGAGGCCTTCTTCTTATCCACCTTATTTCTCATGATGTCAAATGCCTCTTCAAAGGCTGCCTTGTCCTCAATATTATACATACAAGCGCTGAAATCTAAGAGGATATGAGGTTCTTCATCTTCCTCTTTATCTTCAACTTTGCTATTGCACAAGTGCTTGACGGCATTTTCCATGATGTGGTAGGTGCACAAGCCATGCCATGCTTGGGTGAAAACATCCCCAACAGCCAATCCCATTGCTGTGTCTTGATCGGTAAATATAGCTCTAGGTTGCTTTCTGTTGTGTGCCTCTACAAAAGCCTCAAATAACCGTTTGAAAGAGCCACGTGTTTCATCAAACAAAAGAGCAGCACCAAAAATAACGGTCTCTCTAAAATGATTGAATCCGACGAAAACACCAAAAGGCCTATATTCTTTGTTTGTGCCAAAAGTAGTGTCAAAGGCGATAACATCTCCAAAGTGTGCATAACCAATGCACATCTTTGCATCGGCCCAGAATATAGTACTTATTTGTTCTTCGGAATCCAATTGTAAAGTATACTGGAAAGACGGATTCTCAGCCTGCTTTTGTTGAAAATACTTCAACATGCTTCCCGCCTGACCATATGCTAACTCTCTTTGGCGCCTGCTCTGCAAGTGATTTTTGTGATCACGAGGCGTGTAGCTGAGATTCATTGGCCCCCAACAAGGCGACTAGCCAAGTCATGTGCATGCCTTGGCCTAATTCCAGAGTCATCGGCAGCCTCAATTTCAACGGCTTGCAATTCTAAAATCCTTTGTTGTGATGACATCAAATGGAAAGTTTGTGGTAAGTAGACACCATGATTGTGAGCAAGCACTACCTCCACCACTTCATAATGTCCTGCCACTCGATCTAATGAAAGACACATATGGACATCACAATCTGTTCTTGTTTCAGCTCTAGGGTTCTTTGTGAGATGATCCCTCTTGTCTTGTACTCGACGACCCTCCTTTGCACACATATATCTACATGAAGTTACCACTCCATCAATTTTACTTTTCCAGCTTGACCTTTTTCTGACCTCAAAACCTGCCCGGCCTCCATAGTTAACCCAAAATGACCATGCCTCAGCCAAGTCTGTGAATTTCTGACCAACTTGAGGTAAGGATGTACGAATCACATTCTCCCTGCACCAAAATAAATATATAGGTAATTCCAGTGTAAGCCTAACTTTCTATAGATCTAGATGTCAGCAAAGGAATTCTAGTGTAAGCCTAACTTACTTGTTGGTTTCTGCCACTATCTCTTAATTTGAAGACATGAACTCAATAATTACTGCAGGAATCATGAACAAATACAAGTAAGAAAATTTCCAATTTGTGAAGAAAATACAAGACAAAGAGGGGAGATTTGTGGTTGCTACCTGTAATCTGGAAGGAGGAGGAGGAGGAGGAACGATGGCTGGAATCGATCGCCAGAAGTTTTCCTCGATCGGCCAGCTGATTTCCTTGGAGTTGCCGCAGCGATCGCCCAAAGCTGAGACAGCGCGCGACAGAGCAGCGCAGCACATGTTTCCCCGCCAAAATTCTCTCGCGCTCCCGCCTGAAGTTTTGTTTTCCCTCCACTGTGTTGAAGTAGGCCTTTAGGTGGGCTATGAAATCTGGGCTGGGCTGCTTATTTTAGGCTGAGTGAGGGATTGAAAGAAGCAGCCGACCGATCGAGAACGAGCGGCATCTGGCGTGCGCTGGGCTGCCTCTGACTTGCTATAAGCAAGTTAGAGAATCTGCGCCGCTCGTTCTCTCCCTCGATCCCTTTCCTCGTTTCCCCTTGCTGCGCCGCCAGGAGAACCCCGTGCCCGATCCCTTTCCTCCTCCCGTCGACCCTCTCCCTCTCGTCTCCTAGCTCGCACCATGCACCTCCTCCATGGCCTTCCTCCACCCCCTGGCCTGCTACCCACCTCCTCGACCCGCCACCAGAGAGGAGTCCCGCTCGGTCCCCCTCGTCCTCCTCCTCTGTGCCGAGCCACCTCCATGGCCGCCGAGCCACCACCTTACGCCACCCGTTCATCGCCCCACTGCTGCGTCCTGCTTCGCCCGACGCCGCTGCGCGCCAAGTCTCAACCGGAGCACCGTGCTTCTGCCGTCGCCGCACCAAGCTCCCTGCTCCTGCCGCTGGAGCCCTGCACCAGGCTCGACCCCGAGCAGCACCGCTCCGCTTCTCCACTGGAGCTCTTCTCCCGTGTGCCGTCGCCGTCCAAGTCCAGCAAGCCACCGCACCGCTGCCTTGCTGCAGCTGCTCCTTCGCTGTTCTGTTCTGCTGCCTCCCGCGTCCGGTCGCCGCCGGTGCCCACGACCAGCGTTGTGCCTCTGATCGTGGATGCCGCTGCCAGTGTGCGCACCCTACTGCTACTTTGTTGGCCGCCTCCCTTCGTTGACCACCAAGAACCGAGGCCTATTTTGTTGCTTCGTTTGGATGCGTCAAGTTCCTCTACGATCCGTGCACGCCTCTGGATTCGTCCAAGTTCCAACGATGTTTTTGTACAACTACACCGCGGAGACCAAGACCGGCAAGTCCACACGGGATCCTGAACGACTACTTCCACGATGATGCGAGTACAAGTACCTTCGACGTGTTTTTTTTCACCAAGTACCGCGACACCCAGATCCCTCGGATCAGTCAAGTTCATCTACGAAAACATGTATGACCGTCGTTGAGACTGCAAAGTACCTCTACACACGGATATCGCCAAGTACCACGATACCGACGACATCCACTACTACTATCGCCGAGGGTTTCGTCAAGTTCAACTTCTTTGGCTACAAACGGTGATGACCCGAACATCTACGGATGTGTACGACCACCGTTGCCCAAAGAACCGTGGGTCACAAGCGTCGGGAACAACTACAGTCGCCGTGGATCCGACAAGTTCGCAAGAAGGACAACTTCCCACAACGACCCATGAACAACTACTTCCATGATGACCGTGTACAACCACCGTCGCGAGAACATATACTTTCTCTACTTTGCACCGAACCCGGGACCGCTCCGAGAATGCACCCTTCGAAGGTATAACCCTCGAGACGACGCCCGTGAACGAATGTTGTGTGTTGTATGAGATGCTCGTGCTTTGTCCATGCTTGAATTGTCGGTGCACGTCGCCCCTCTTTTTGCCTTGCCACCAACATGTGGGAACTCGGTATCCGAGTTCACCCCACCATCCTTGCATGTCATGTTCCGCACACTTCCGCTTTGCATCGGTATCTCAATCGAGTTACCAGAACCGGGACGTTGTCGTGGCACCGCTTACGTTATCATTGTCGTGGCACCGCTTTCGTTATCATTGTTGTGGCACCCCTTCCGTTTCCGCCACGATGACAAATGCTTCATAATATGCTCTTGTTAACTTTGTCATAAAACCTTGCATAAATTTGTTCATGTCATCCGCATCATGATAACAACAATTAAAATGTTAAAAATTGTTGTTACGTTAAATTTCTAAATTCATATGGGGATTTACCGGATTCGTTGTTTGTTATATCCGGCCCCATTTAAAATTGGTTAGATAGATAATTCCTTTATGTTTCACCTCTTGACATGCTTAACAACATTTAACATTGTTGGGTACATAAACGAGATCGAACTAAATAATTGATGTGGTGTTCTGTCAATATGCAACCCGTTGCATATTGACCTCCACTTAATTTGTAGTTTTGGTTGTTGCACTTTGCCATGTCATGCATATTTAAACCGTACATGCGTCATACTTGTTTGCGCATCGTGCCATGCTTATGTGGTGGTTGTTTACTATGTTGTTTGCTTCTTTCCGGTGTTGCTTCTTTGGGTTAGTTCCGATAACGTCGTGTTGTGAGGACCCATTCGACTACGTCCGTTTGTCTTCTTCATGGACTCGTTCTTCTTCCTTGCGGGATTTCAGGCAAGATGACCATACCCTCGAAATCACTTCTATCTTTGCTTGCTAGTTGCTCGCTCTTTTGCTATGCCTATGCTGCAATACCTACCACTTGCTTATCATGCCTCCCATATTGTTGAACCAAGCCTCTAACCCACCTTGGCCTAGCAAACCATTGTTTGGCTATGTTACCGCTTTGCTCAGTCCCTCTTATAGCGTTGTTAGTTGCAGGTGAAGATTGGAGCTTGTTCCATGTTGGAACATGGATTTTTTTGATGGGATATCACAATATCTCTTATTTAATTAATGCATCTATATACTTGGTAAAGGGTGGAAGGCTTGGCCTTATGCCTGGTGTTTTGTTCCACTCTTGCCGCCCTAGTTTCCGTCATATCGGTGTTATGTTCCCGGATTTTGCATTCCTTACGCGGTTGGGTTATAATGGGAACCCCTTGACAGTTCGCCTTGAATAAAACTCCTCCAACAAGGCCCAACATTGGCTCTACCATTTGCCACCTAGCCTTTTTCTTTCCCTTGGGTCGGCCGGCTCAAGGGTCATCTTTATTTAAACCCCCGGGCCAGTGCTTCTCTAAGTGTTGGTCCAACCCAGAGCACCATGCAGGGCCGTCCCTTGGCAACTTGGGTTACGTTGGCTCCCGTACGCTTAGCTTATTCGTTGTGCCCTGAGAACGAGATATGTGCAGCTCCTATCCGGATTTGTCGGCACAACGGGTGGTCTTGCTGGACTTGTTTTACCATTGTTAAGGATGTCTTGTAACCGGGATGCCGAGTCTGATCGGATTGTCTTGGGAGAAGGAATATCCTTCGTTGACCGTGAAAGCTTGTGATGGGCTAAGTTGGGACACCCCTGCAGGGATTTGAACTTTGGAAAGCCGTGCCTGCGGTTATGGGCAGATGGGAATTTGTTAATGTCCGGTTGTAGAAAACCTGAAGTTGATCTTAATTAAAATACATCAACCGCGTGTGTAACCATGATGATCTCTTTCCGGCAGAGTCCGGGAAGTGAACACGGTGTTGGAGTTATGCTTGACGTAGGTTGCTCTAGGATCACTTCTTGATCATAGTTTCTCTACCGTGCATTGCCTTCTCTTCTCGCTCTCATTTGCGTATGTTAGCCACCATATATGCTAGTCGCTTGCTGCAGCTCCACCTCATACCTTTTCCCTACCCATAAGCTTAAATAGTCTTGATCGCGAGGGTGTGAGATTGCTGAGTCCCCGTGACTCACAAATTACTTCCAAAACCAGTTTGCAGGTGCCGATGATACCATGCAGGTGACGCAACCTAGCTCAAGGAGGAGCTCGATGAAGACCTTGTTCGTTATGTTGTTCTATTTTTTAGTTGATCAGTAGTGGAGCCCAGTTGGGTTCGATCGGGGATCTGTGTAGCATTTGGGTAGTCTTCTTTCATTTTGGTTCCGTAGTCGGACCTTTGATTGTATCTGGATGATGTAATGCTTTATTCATGCATTGTGTGAAGTGGCGATTGTAAGCCATCTATGTATCTCTTTCCCTTATGTATTACATGGGTTGTGTGAAGATTACCTCACTTGCGACATTGCTTTCAATGCGGTTATGCCTCTAAGTCGTGCTTCGACTCGTGGGAGATATAGCCGCATCGAGGGCGTTACAACATGTCAAATAGTCCTACTTTTTTCTTATCACACTACTTGTATCATTCTGCTTTAACGCACCTTTTTGAATAAATAATGCATAGCACAAAGACTATTATTGCATTCTTCTTTTATATGTATATGTCCATTCATGACATCTAGCACCCGTACACTCTGGTACGGCCAATACGCTAGGGGCTTAAGCATACCCCATAATACGCGCGTGAGAAGTCCGAACACTTTCGATAGTGCGGCACCCCGAACTTATAGCATTATACGCATCAGCTCCGAATCATATCTTGGGTCAATAGTTGGGTTTGACCGGCTCCCATGTTTTGGTACCTTACGTTCCGCTATATTGGCTAAGGTAGCACTAGGAGAACTATTGCGATTGTGCCCCGGTTCTGCTGGGCTAAGCACCTCAGTAGAGAAAGCTAAAACTGACTGTCATGATAAGGCGAGAGACTGGTCGCTGTTCGAGAGGTTTCGAGTCCCTAAAGACTTATGCCGCTTAGAGCGAGGAGTCGGCTCTGTTCGGCTTAAGGCGTGTATAGCACCCCGAATTCGGCCTTCCGAATACTAGGGGCTTCACCAAAATTTAAAATTATAGAATTCTATGGCTAAGTGAAAGTGATAAAGCATTATAGTCTGATTGCCTTGTTCGTCGTGCTGAGTACCTCCCTCGAAGAACCCAAAAATGGGAACAAGAGTGCTCAGGTTTATCCCGAACACCCCGGCACTCGTGGCATGGGGGCAGAATTCGACGACTAGCCATCTCTCAGATTTGATAAACAGCCGAACAGAAGGTAATATTTTAAATTCAAGCAAGCGTTGCATAGCGCATATGAAACAAGTTTTCACAATATAGGATCACATGAGCAAATTTATTCAAATATTACATCTTTTGTGCACTCGTCTGCTACAAGACGGGCACCCTTCAGGACACCCTCATAATACATCTCGGGGTTGCAATGCTCCTTGCCCTGCGGCGGCCCCTCCTTCACCAGCTTCACGGCGTCCATCTTGGCCCAGTGCACCTTCGCACGGGCGAAAGCCCGGCGTGCACCCTCGATGCAGACGGACCGCTTGATGACTTCCAGCCGTGGGCAGGCATCCACAAGCCGCCTCACCAGGCCAAAGTAGCTATTGGAAGGGCGTCGCCAGGCCACATCCGGACTATAAAGCCCTTCATGGCCTATTCGGCCGCCTTGTGCAGCTCGACCAGTTGCTTCAGCTGGTCACTCAGAGGCATCGGGTGTTTGGTCCTAGTATACTGAGACCAGAACATCTTCACCGTTGACCTTCCCTCCTCGGCCTGGTAAAACCTTGCGGCATCCGACACGCTGCGGGGCAAATCTGCGAATGCTCCTGGAGAGATCTGGATTCGGGTAAGTAACAAGTAATTTACTTTCACATGCTTGCTTTGCATATTGAACGCCTTACCCGCCGCTATCTACCTCATCGCATCAATCTCCTGGAGGGCCTTTTGGGCTTCAGCCTTGGTATTCTTTGTGCTCTCAAGGGCCGTGGCAAGCTCAGACTCTCGCATCTTCGAGTCAAGCTCCAATGCCTCATGCTTCGTCATGAGAGCTTGGAGCTCTTGTTGCACCTCGCCCACCCGAGCATCTTGCTTTTCCCGCTCGGTGTGCTCCCGGGCCGCTTTGTTTTCGGCCTCGGATAGCGCTTGCCTCAGGGTCGCCACTTCGGTCGTGGCCCCTGGCGAAATCATGATGATCCTGTCATATTGCCATCGTATCTTTTATATATATACAGACTAGGTATTACTTACCTTTGTTCTCCTCGAGCTGCCTCTTAGCAAGGCCGAGCTCTTTCTCGAACCCCTCGAGGTCCTGCTTCAGTGTGGCGACCTCCGCAGTCAGTGCGGCAGAGGTCAACAACGAAGCCTGCATACGCATACAAACATACTAGTATTAGACTCCTGCAGATATTATTCGATCCTCTATTCGGCTTTTCTCTATGAACACCAAACAGAGGATCAGGGGCTACATTCTATGCGGTAATATTTTTCCTATATTTTAAATACTTACCTCAAAGCCTGTTAGAAGGCTGGCACAGGCTTCAGTCAGTCCTCTCTTGGCGGACTGAACCTTCTTGATCACCGCACTCATAATAGTGCGGTGCTCTTCATCGATGGAAGCGCCGCGAAGTGCTCCCAGCAGGTTGTCCGGTGCCTCTGGATGGACAGAGGTCACCGGCACGGGCGTCTTACCCCTTTTGGAAGGAGGCCGCCTGCCCGAGTCCGGAACCACTGGAGGTTCCGACGCGGTGTTCGGCTGAGGGCCGAACTCGGAGCCCTCGGGAGCCTTACTCCCTTTGCTCCCATAGTCCGGAAGGTCGCCTTGAGGCGCCTCCGGGACTGTCTCCCCTCGACCCGGCGCCTTTTGAGACAATACCTCGGCATTGTCCGTAAGGCAAGGGAAGGAGGCAGTTGGAAGTGGATCGCTATCCATATCCGACGAGTCCAAGGAGCCGTCCGACGAGGATACGTCGATACGGGCTTGGGGCGCGCTGCATAATAATATTCGGCGTTAGGAGAAGCAGTGCGGCAAAGGTATGATATGAGTTACTCTGGTATCCTAATACTTACGACTTCGCCAGGGGCTTGGCCCTGGGCAGCCACTCGTCTTCGCCTTTGGCGGCGGTGGTGGAGCAGTCCGGAAGAAGAGTCCTTCCCTTCTTGGACCCTTCCCCCCCCCCCCGGTTGGGGCGGCCTTCCTTTTCTTGTCTCCCTCGACTGGAGGGGGAGCATCTTCATCTTCCTCCTCGTCTTCGTGGGAGGAGTGTGTCGTGGAGTCATCGGACGATGAGTCTGATACCACCTGGCGCCGGGAACTCTTTCGGGTTCCCTTGGCCTTCTTCTTGGTCTTCTCCAGCACCTTGTAAGGAGCCGGAGTCAGCATCTCCGTCAGGAGAGCGTCCGCAGTGTCTTCGGGTAGAGGGGCCGGATAGTCGATCTGCTCCAATGCCTCCACCCAATCCTGTCAAATGCATGGGAGCTCAGACCCCGCACGTGGTAAAGCTATGGGAAGTAAATATCCTACCAGATGTACAGAACTTACCGGATTCGCAGGGCGCTTCGCGCTTAGCCCGTGGTCCTCGGTGAGAGAGGGAGGGACCTCGGCACCCTTGAACAGCACCCTCCAGACGTCTTTGTGCGTCGTGTCGAAGAGCTCGCTTAGAGTCTGGTGCTGGGCCGGGTCGAACTCCCACAAGTTGAAATCCCGTTGTTGACACGGGAGGATCCGGCGGAAGAGCATGAGCTGCACTATGTTGACAAGCTTAAGCTTCCTGCTTGTCATATTCAGGATACATTTCTGGAGTCCATCCAGCTCCATCGATGAACCCCAGGACAAGCCCTTCTCTTTCCTGGAAGTGAGCCGCATGGGGATTCCGGATCAAAACTCGGGGGCTGCCACCCAGATGGTGTCGCGTAGCTCGGTGATGTAGAACCACGCCGATTGCCACCCCTTTATGGTCTCCACAAAGGAGCCTTCGAGCCATATAACATTGGGCATCTTGCCCACCATGGCTCCGCCGCATTCTGCTTGTTGGCTGCCCACCACCTTCGGTTTGATATTTAAGGTCTTCAGCCACAGACCGAAGTGGGGCCGGATGCGGAGGAAAGCCTCGCACACGACAATGAACGTCGAGATGTTGAGGATGAAATTCGGGGCCAGATCATGAAAGTCCAGCCCGTAGTAGAACAAGACCGCGGACGAATGGATGGATGGGAAACCCCAGTCCGCGGAGGAAGTGGTGGAGGAAAACTACCCTCTCGTGAGGTTCCGGGGTAGGGACGATCTGCCCCGCAGCGGGCAGCCGATGCGCGATATCCGCAGCTAAGTATCCGGCTCCGCGCAGATTTTTGATGTGTCCCTCCATAACGGAGGAAGCCATCCACTTGCCTCCCGCTCTGGACATGTTTGGAGAAGGTTGAGGATGTGGACTTGGGCGTTGGAGCTCGAGTGCGCGAGAATGGATGAGCAAGGAGGAAGAAGGCGGGGGTAGAAGAAGGTTAAACCTTATCCCTTTATAAGGGCGGACGAAACTATGCGCCCCCACTAGCCTGGTAAAACTCGCTTATCCCCCAAGCGACGTAATTGGTGGCACGGTTGGGTTACCCACGCCTGTATTGATGAGAATCCCGTAATAAGGGGGACACGATCTCTGCTTTGACAAGACATGTCAAACCTCCTCGCGTTATGTGCGGGGTTGGTTAAAGAGAAACGGTTCGAATAATTACCGGGCCAGGGCATGATGTCATGCAGCCGAAACGTGTTAGCAGATTAGATTTGTGGAAATATTATTCTCTCTACGGTGGTATGTGGAACTTATTTTGCAGGGTCGGACACTATCCTTGTATTCAAACACTTCTGTGGTGTATTCGGAAGAGGAACCCGCCTTATAATGCCAAAGACAACACTGCGTGCCGGACTCATCGTCATTGAAGCTTGGTTCAGGGGCTACTGAGGGAGTCCTGGATTAGGGGGTCTCCGGACAGCCGGACTATATCCTTTGGCCGGACTGTTGGACTATGAAGATATAAGATTGAAGACTTCATCTCGTGTCCGGATGGGACTCTACTTAGCGTGGATGGCAAGCTAGGCAATACGGATATGGATATCTCCTCCTTTGTAACCGACCTTGTGTAACCCTAGCCCCCTCCGGTGTCTATATAAACCGGAGGGTTTTAGTCCATAGGACAAGATATAATCATACCATAGGCTAGCTTCTAGGGTTTAGCCTCTGTGATCTTGTGGTAGATCAACTCTTGTACTACTCATATCATCAAGAATAAATCAAGCAGGACGTAGGGTTTTACCTCCATCAAGAGGGCCCGAACCTGGGTAAAACATCGTGTCCCCTTCTTCCTGTTACCATCCACCTTAGACGCACAGTTCGGGACCCCCTACCCGAGATCCGCCGGTTTTGACACCGACAAGTCGCCTTGCCATTTTTGGGCATCCCTAGCCCTCCACCTACCTAGCCCCCTCCCCCTCAATTTTCGCGCCACTCCAGCCCCTCCTCGCCACTTGGCACCGTCCCACAGGGCCGGCCGCCACCTGCGCCGCTGCCCAGGGCACTCCCACGCCTCCACGTCGCCCCCTGGTCTCCCTGCGCCGCTGCGAAGCCCGCGGGCCTGCCAGGACCTGGATCGGGCCCTAGGAAACCCATCGGGGCCCGAGCGCTCCACCGCCGCTCCCCTGGCTCCTCCTTGAACTCCCGAACCGCGCTACCTACTCCAGCGCTGCCCCAACCTCGTCGCCGGTCGTCGTCTTCGCCGGATCCTCGCCGCCGTCATGCTCCGCCTTTGTCGCCGGCACCCCACAGGTCGCCGCCCCCATGCTCCTTCCTTCTCCTGCCTCCTTCATTTTTCTCTCTAACCTTTCTCCCTCTCTCTTCCATGGAAGCTCTGCCGCCGCACTGGGCGTCCCGGCAACCGTCACCATTGTCCAGATCCGGCAAAGCACCGGCCGGGTCCGCCTCCACCGACCTCCTCCGGCGCTACCCTCCACCGGATCGAGCCACCCACACCCAGAGCCGTCCCCTGCGTCCATCCCCGGAGCCAGTCCTGGCCTCCCCGTCACTGGAGTCGTCGTCGGCATCGCCATGGCCTCGATCGACCTCCTGTGTGTGAGAGACGGCGAGTGCCGCCACCTCCCTGGATGGGCCCCGCAGCCTACCCAGATCCACGGCCCAACTCCTTCTTCCACCGTCCGGCCCAAGAGGCCTGGTGAGCAGCCCCCGTCCCTGTGCAATGTTCGGCCGGCCCCTGTTTTGGCCCATTTCGTGTTGTTTCCTTAGAACATTTTTCCTATTTTCCAGAGACTGCGGTTTTACAAAAAAGCCCTCCAACATCATGCATATAATAACTTTTCACCCGTGCATCGGAACCCAATAAACTTTATATGTAAAATGCTTAGAGTTTTGTGTAGATCAATAATTTGCAACTTTCATCCATGTTAAAAATGTTTAAAATGATGTTTCCTTATATTTTGCCTCTTGCCATGCTAAAATGCTTTAATTTATAACTAAATAACCGTAGCTCCAAACTTAACAAACTTTATATGTAATTGGGGTAGAAAAATGCCTAGTTTAACATGATGACATTACTTTGCATGTTTAATAATTCTAAAATAGTGTTTAGGGCAGAACAGTACCAAATCCATAAATATGCACATGAGGATTTTCCAGAGTTGTTGCTTGTTGTTCTGGCCTCATTTAAACTTGCCTAGATAGGTAGTTTTCATATGCTTCACCCCTTGCCATGCTAACCAACATTTAATATTGTTGAGTACATAAACGGGAGAGAACTAAATAAGTCATGTGGTGTTCTGTCAATATGCAACTCGTTGCATATTGAGCTCCACTTAACTTGTAGTTTTGTTTGTGCACTTTGCCATGCCATGCCTCATTGATCCGGACATGCATCATACTTGGTTGTGCATCTTGCCATGTTTATGTGATGGTTGTTTACCATGTTGTTTGCTTCTTTACGGTGTTGCTTCTTCGGGTTAGTTCCGATAACGTCGCGTTTGTGAGGATCCGTTCGACTACGTCTGTTTGTCTTCTTCATGGACTCGTTCTTCTTCCTTGCGGGATCTCAGGCAAGATGACCATACCCTCGAAATCACTTCTATCTTTGCTTGCTAGTTGATCGCTCTATTGCTATGCCGCGCTACCTACCACTTGCTATATCATGCCTCCCATATTGCCATGTCAAGCTTCTAACCCTCCTTTCCTAGCAAACCGTTGTTTGGCTATGTTACCGCTTTGCTCAGCCCCTCTTATAGCGTTGCTAGTTGCAGGTGAAGTTGAAGTTTGTTCCATGTCGGAACATGGATATTGTTGGGATATCATTATTATCTCTTATTTAATTAATACATCCATATACTTGGTAAAGGGTGGAAGGCTCGACCTTATGCCTGGTGTTTTGTTCCACTCTTGCCGCCCTAGTTTCCGTCATACCGGTGTTATGTTCCTTGATTTTTGTGTTCCTTACACGGTTGGGTGTTATGGGGACCCCTTGATAGTTAGCTTTGAATAAAACTCCTCCAGCAAGGCCCAACCTTGGTTTTACCATTTGCCTCACCACCACCTACTTTCCCCTTGGGAGTCGCGATCCCGAGGGTCATCTTTATTTTAACCTCCCGGGCCAGTGCTTCTCTAAGTGTTGGTCGGAACTAGAGTCCTTTGCAGTGCCACCTCGGGCAAACTTGAGGGCTGGTTTTAGTTGTACGGAGGGCTCATCCGGTGTTGCCCTGAGAACGAGATATGTGCAGCTCCTATCGGGATGTCGGCGCATCGGGCGCTCTTGCTGGTCTTGTTTTACCATTGTCGAAATGTCTTGTAACCGAGATTCCGAGACTGATCGGGTCTTCCTAGGAGAAGGAATATACTTCGTTGACCGTGAGAGCTTGTGATGGGCTAAGTTGGGACACCCCTGCAAGGTTTGAACTTTCAAAAGCCGTGCCTGTGGTTATGTGGCAGACGGGAATTTGTTAATGTCCGGTTGTAGAGAACTTGACACTTGACTTAATTAAAATGGATCAACCGCGTGTGTAGCCGTGATGGTCCTTTCTCGGTGGAGTCCGGGAGGTGACACGGTTATGGTGTTATGCTTGAACGTAAGTAGTTTCAGGATCACTTCTTGATCACTTCTAGTTCACGACCGTTGCATTGCTTCTCTTCTCGCTCTCATTTGCGTATGTTAGCCATCATATATGCTTAGTGCTTGCTGCAGCTCCACCTCACTACCCTTTCCTACCCATAAGCTTAAATAGTCTTGATCTCGCGGGTGTGAGATTGCTGAGTCCTCGTGACTCACAGATACTTCCAAACAGTTGCAGGTGCCGATGATACCAGTGCAGATGACGCAACCGAGCTCGAGTGGGAGCTCGATGAAGATCTTGTTCATTGTTTTATGTCTTCTCCGGTTGATCAGTAGTGGAGCCTAGTTGGGACGATCGGGGATCTAGCATTTGGGGTTGTCTTCTTTTATTTTGGTTCCATACTCGGACCTTGTTTGTAATTTGGATGATGTATGTTTAACTTGTATTTGTGTGAAGTGGCTGAGGGAGTCCTGGATTAGGGGGTCTCCGGACAGCCGGACTATATCCTTTGGCCGGACTGTTGGACTATGAATATACAAGATTGAAGACTTCATCCCGTGTCCGGATGGGACTCTCCTTGGCGTGGAAGGCAAGCTAGGCAATACGGATATGTAGATCTCCTCCCTTGTATCCGACTCTGTGTCACCCTAGCCTCCTCCGGTGTCTATATAAACTAGAGGGTTTAGTCCGTAGGACAACAGACAATCATACCATAGGCTAGGTTCTAGGGTTTAGCCTCTATGATCTCGTGGTAGATCAACTCTTGTAATACTCATATCATCAAGAACAATCAAGCAGGATGTAGGGTATTACCTCCATCAAGAGGGCCCGAACCTGGGTAAACATCGTGTCCCCTGCCTCCTGTTACCATCCGCCTTAGACGCACAGTTCGGGACTCCCTACCCGAGATCCGCCGGTTTTGACACGGTCATTGGTGCTTTCATTGAGAGTTCCACTGTGCCATCACCGTAAGGCTTGATGGCTCCTTCGATCATCGGTAATGATACGGTCCAGGGTGAGGTTTTCCTCCCCGGACAAATCTTCGTCTTCAGCGGCTTCGCACTGGGGGCCAATTCGCTTGCCATCTGGAGAAGATCAAGAGCTACGCCCCTGGCCATCGGGTCAGGTTGGGAAACTTAAACTACACTGCCGACATCTGCGGAGACTTGATCTTCGACGGATTCGAGCCCATGTCGGGTGCGCCACACAGTCATGACGAGCATGACGTAACTCTGTCGTCGGACAGTGTTCGGGAGATCGCATCTGCAACTACTCCGGCCTTCAATCCGGAACAAATCGCGCCATCCGAAGACGGAGGGATTGATCCCGCCACGGAGGCTGCACTCTCAGCAGCGATGGAGCCGGATACTGACTTCACCCCTTACGAGAGCCGTGTCGCCGAACTACATGATTCATCTCCGGCCACGGACTTCGAGCCGCTTGCATCCGCGCCCGTCGAATCCGACTAGCACCGATCATGCAGTTCACCTCCGCGATTATATTTCAGCACTCGCCTTTCGGCGACATGCTAAATTCATTAAGGTCTCTCTCCCTGTCAGGAGAACCTTGGCCGAACTATGTCCGGCTAGAATGGGATGCGGACGACGAAGAAATTCGCTGCCCACCCACCACCCACTTAGTAGCCACTGTTGATGATTTAACCAACATGCTCGACTTCGACTCCGAAGACATCGACGGTATGGACAATGATGCAGGAGACGAGCAGGAACCACCGCCCACAGGGCGCTGGACCGCTACCTCATCATATGATATATATATATACATGGTGGAAACCCCCAAAGAAGCCAATGGCGATGAGACAGCAGAGGATGACCCCTCCAAGAAGCAACCCAAGTGCCGACATCAGTAGCGCCACTCTAAGTCCTGCCACAGCAAAAGTAGTGATACCGGCACAGGAGACAATAACACTCCGGATAGTGCCGAAGACAACCACAATCCCCTCCAGCACGATGTAGAGCCGGAGGACGAACAAGCTAGCCCTCCAGAACAGGCAGCAGATGGAGAACCGGAGGAGGACAACTACATGCCTCTCTCCGAGGATGAGGCAAGCCTCGGCGACGAAGAATTTATCGTGCCTGAGAATCCCGTCGAGCAGGAGCGCTTCAAGGGCCGGCTTATGGCCACAGCAAATAGCCTGAGGAAAAAACAACAACAGCTTCAAGCTGATCAAGATTTGCTAGCAGACAGATGGACCGAAGTCCTTGCGGCCGAGGAATTCGAACTCAAGTGCCCCTCCAAGAGTTACCCAAAATGCAGGTTGCTACCTCACATCAAGAAGGAAGCATTGAAACCCACATCACCAGTGTACGATGCGGCTGACCGGCCACCTCGTGGCTGAGACAGAGAGGCATTCCAGCCCGAAGTCCAGCCTGCACTCCACGGCCAATCAAATAAAAATACCAAGGCCAAGGGCAACACGCGGGACCTGCGAGAAGTATTGGAAAGCAGGGCAAAACATGCAAGGTCGATATACGGGTCACGGGGGCGCGCGCCAACGCGTGACGATGACCGTCACGCCGGACACACTAAAAGTAAATCCGTCCGGGCCGAATACAGCAGACAAGACTCATATGAACTGCGTCGCGACATAGCCCGGCACAGAGGCGCCGCACACCCCCTATGCTTCACTGATGAAGTTATGGATCATGAATTCCTGGAGGGTTTTAAACCCATAAATATCGAATCATATGATGGTACAACAGATCCCGCGGTATGGATTGAGGATTTCCTCCTTCACATCCACATGGCTCGCGGCGATGATCTACATGCCATCAAGTACCTCCCATTAAAACTCAAAGGACCAGCTTGGCATTGGCTGAATAGCTTGCCAGTAGACTCCGTCGGCAGTTGGGAGGATTTGGAAGATGCATTCCTTGACAACTTCCAAGGCACTTATGTGCGACCATCGGATGCTGATGACTTGAGCCATATAACTCAGCAGCCAGGGGAATCGGCCAGACAATTCTGGACGCGATTCCTGACTAAGAAAAAGCCAAATTGTCGACTATTTAGATGCAGAAGCCCTAGGCCCCTAGCGGCATTCAAGCACAACATCCGTAATGAGGGGCTTGCCCGCCACCTCGGCCAAGAGAAGCAGAAGTCTATGGCATCCCTCACGACACTCATGACCCACTTTTGCGCGGGCGAGGATAGCTGGCTGGCTCGCAGCAACAACACACCAAAGGACCCGGGCACTTCGGATACCAAAGATGCCAACGGCAGACCACGTCATAATAGACCAAAGCGCCGTAACAATAGCGACAATACTGAGGATAGGACAGTCAATGCCGGATTTAGAGGCTCTAGATCTGGTCAGCGGAAAAAGCCATTCAAAAGAAATACTCCGGCTCCGTCCAGTTTGGACCGCATACTGGACCGCTCGTGTCAGATCCATGGCACCCCCGACAAGCCATCCAATCACATCAACAGAGAATGATCAGTGTTCAAGCAGTCCGGCAAGTTAAATGCCGAAAACAAGGATAAGGGGCTGCATAGTGATGACGAGGAGGAGCCCCGTCCACCGAACATGGGAGGACAGAAGGGGTTCCCCCCACAAGTGAAGACGGTGAACATGATATACGCAACCCACATTCCCAAAAGGGAGCGGAAGCGTGCACTAAGGGACGTCTATGTGATGGAGCCTGTCGCCCCAAAGATCAACCCATGGTCCGCTTGCCCGATCACCTTTGATAGCATGGACCACCCCACTAGTATCCATCATGGAGGATCCGCCGCACTGGTCCTAGACCCCATCATCGACGGATTTCACCTCACACGAGTCCTTATGGACGGCGGCAGCAGCCTGAACCTGCTTTATCAGGATACAGTGCTAAAAATGGGTATAGATCCCTCGAGGATCAAACCCACCAAAACCACCTTTAAGGGCATCAGCCTAGGTGTAGAGGCCCATTGCACGGGCTCAATCACACTGGAAGTGGTCTTCGGATCTCCGTACAACTTCCGAAGCGAGGAGTTAATCTTCGACATCATCCCGTTTCTCAGTGGCTATCACGCACTGCTCGAACGAACTGCATTTGCAAAATTCAATGCAGTACCGCATTAGGCATACCTCAAGCTCAAGATGCCAGGACCTAGGGGGTCATAACAGTGAATGGAAACACAGAACGCTCGCTTCGCACGGAAGAGCACACTGCGGCCCTCACAGTAGAAGCACAAAGCAGCCTTTTAAGGCAAACCACTAATTCGGCGATACAACGCCCGGACACCTTCAAGCGAGTCCGGAGTAAAGTGCAACAGGATCGCCTAGCACGTTCAGAGCTCGCCTAGCAATTCGGCCCCCGTCCCAGTCCCAGTCAAGCGATGAAATCCATACCGTGCGTACATAATTAAGCACTGAAAATACCATGGACATAGGCGGGTGCACAATTAGGGCACGTCCCACAATGCGGCTTAATCGCCCTAGGGGCTATATACCTTTATCATTTTTTCTCTTTCAGGATATAACTCGCTGGAAGCCATGTCCGGCAGTACGATAGCCGGACACACTACAAGAAGGAAAAACCAAGGAGGCAACAAGCTAAGATGTACACGGGAACCCTCAGGTGGTCTCTAATAATAATCGATATACCCGCTTTCTACTATACACAGCTTGTCCTTGGATAGGACATGTCAAATAGTCCTACTTTCTGCTTATTGCACTACTTGTACCAATACGCTTCGACATATTACTTAAATAACAATGCATAGCATTAGCCTATTATTGCGTTATTCATCCTTTTTTTATATATGATCATTTTTCGACAATTAGCACCTGTACACTCTGGTACGGCCAATACGCCAGGGGCTTTCGCTTCCCCATAATACGGTGTGAGAAGTCCAAACACTTTCGACAGTGCGGCACCCTGAACTTATAGCATTATATATTAGCTCCGAATCATGTCTTTGGTCAAATGTTGGGTTTGCCCGGATCCCATGCTTTGGTACCTTACATTCCGCTATATCGGCTAAGGTAGCGGTGGGAGAACTACTGCGATTGTGTCTCGGTTCTTCCGGACGAACACCTCAGTAGAGAAAGCCGAAAACTGACTGTCGTGATAAGGCGAGAGCTGGTTTCTGTTCGAGAGGTCTCAAGTCCTTAACGACTTTTGCCACTTCAGGCAAGGAGTCGGCCTTGCCCGACTTAGGCGTGTATAGCGCCCCAAATTTGGCCTTCCTAATACTAGGGGCTTCGCCAAAATTTAAAATTGTAGACTTCTATGGCTAAGTGAGAGTGATAAAGCCCTATAGTTCGATTGCCTCATTCGTTGCGCTGAACACCTCCCTCGACGGACCCAAAATTGGGATAAAGAGTGCTCAGGTTTATCCCGAACACCCCAGTACTAGTTACATGGGGGCGGAAGCCGACGATTGGCCAACTCTCAGATTTTATAAACGGCCACACAGAAGGTAATATTCTAAATTAAAAAAGCATTGTTTAGCGCAAGTGAACTCGTTTCACATTACAGGATCACATGAACATGTTCATTCAAAAATTACATCCTTGGCACATTCATCTGCCACTAGGCGAGAACCCTTCAGGACACTCTCATAATAATTTTCGGGGCAGCGATGCTCCTTGCCCTCCGGCGGCCCCTCCTTCACAAGCTTCATGGCGTCTAGCTTCGCCCAGTGCACCTTCGCCCGGGAAAAAGCCCTGCGCGCACCCTCGATGCAGAAGGACCGCTTTATGACTTCTAGTCGTGGGTAGGCATCCACAAGCCGCCTCACCAGACCAAAGTAGTTGCTGGGCAGGGGCTCGCCGGGCCACATCCGGACTATAAGGCCCTTCATGGCCTGTTCGGCCGCCTTGTGAAGCTCGACATTTGCTTCAACAGGTCACTCAAGGGCACCAGGTGTTCGGTCCCAGTATACTGAGACCAGAAAAACTTCTCCGTCGAGCTTCCCTCTTCAGCTCAATAAAACTCCGCGGCATCCAGTACACTGCGGGGAAGATCTACGAACGCTCCTGGAGAGCTCCGAACTCGGGTTAGTAAAAGGAAAGTTTCCTCCACATGCTTGCTTTGCATAATGAATGCCTTACCCGCCGCTATCTTCTTCACCGCATCAATCTCCTAGAGGGCCTTGTGGGCTTCAGCCTTGGCGCTCCGGGCGCTTTCAAGCGCCTGCGTGAGCTCAGACTCTCGCGTCTTAGAGTCAAGCTCCAAGGACTCGTGCTTCTTGGCGAGAGCCTCGAGCTCTTGCTGCACCTCGCCTACTCGGGCTTCTTGCTTCTCCCTCTTAATGCGCTCCTTGGCCGCTTTGTCTTCGGCCTCGGA
The DNA here is from genome assembly GCF_003073215.2 of Triticum urartu. Lineage (NCBI taxonomy): Eukaryota > Viridiplantae > Streptophyta > Magnoliopsida > Poales > Poaceae > Triticum > Triticum urartu. The sequence continues at coordinate 40,169,786 of NC_053025.1, forward strand.
CAGCGCCTTCTTCAGGGCCGCCACCTCGGTCGTGGCCCCTGGAAAATCCATGATGATCCTATTACTTTACACCCGAACTTCTTTTTAATATATAGATAGAGGTATTACTTACCTTTGCTCTCCTCAAGCTGCCTCTTGGTGAGCTTTCACGTGTGAACCGAAGTCGTCTTGCCGAACTCCTTCCTTTCTCATTTCAGTCCTCGCCTTTTTCATCTTCCGTAGGGGCCTTTAGTCTTTTGATTAGAGTGGAGGTCGCGAGAGAGCAGAGCGTACCGCCCAGCCATAGTCGCGAGGATCTTAATAGTCGGTCGCGACTGTTGTCATAGTCAACGACGGTTGAAACTTCCAGGAAAAAACTTCGAATTGGGAGGGCGATCCTCCCGGTGAACTGACCGTACTGAGCTTGTCCTCGGACCGCTTCAGGTCCTGCTTCAGTACAGAGACCTCCGTAGTATGTGCGGAAGCGACCAGCAGTGAACCATGCACATGCACATAGACATATTTAGATTAGACTCCTGAGTTATCATTTGATCCTCTATTCGGCCTTTCTTCGCGAACGCCAAATAGAGCATCAGAGGCTACTATCTGTGCGGTAATATTTTTCCTATATTTTCATTACTTACCTCAAAGCCTGTTAGGAGGCTAGCACAAGCTTCGGTTAGTCCGTTTTTGGCGGACTGAACCTTCTCGATCACCGCACTCATAAAAGCGCCCGACGTTTTCGGAAATCACAGATCACATCTGAACTCCGATCACGCCGAATTTTCTGATCTGACCGATCTTATCGATCATCGCGAGTCCAATTCGGATTTACGTTTCACTGTTAACCCCGATGGCGGATACCGACCGGTTGGGGGAGGTTGTGTCACGACCTCATCGACTTCGATCATCAGAAAACATAGCCACATCGATCCCCATGTGCAATTGATCTCATCAACCGTGCACACAGCCGATCTCATCAACGACAACAGATCTCATCTATCGCCTCCACATATCTAATATGCATCCAATCCGAATTCAAATCCTATAGCAGAGGCTCTGATACCACTGTTGGGTTCTATGGTAGGGTGCGTCGACTACAAATTAAAATTTTCCTACGCGCAGAACAACCAAGAACATGCTATGGGAGATGGATCACATATCGTTACCACTAGACGCGCAGTGCCGTGCAGCGGAAGAAGAGTTGGGCAGCGCATCCACATGGATCATCTCCTCCCCGTGTGATCTCCCTCGAACAGCCAGTCGTCGGTTCTCACGTACAGGTTCGCTTGAGCAGCGCAAGTGCACCGCCTCTAACGGTATCCGTGCGTGCAGGAGGAACACCATGCGGTGGACTACTAGGTCTGATCACACAGTCGGCGGTCGAGTGGAGGTGGCTATTTGCAACACATGCAAACTCTAGTCAGCGCCGAAGCGATCAATCGCATGAGTGTGCCGCACCCCTACTTTATATAGGCGTCCGTCGCGGGCTCAACACTTGGGCCTCGCACGGACCCTAAAGCCCAAAATCTGTTCGGCCTGGATCAGAGTCCGAGTAGGATCACTTCTGACTCGTGGAGTCTGACTGGGCCTCACAGGTTCCTTCCCTTAAGCGCGTGACCCCTTAGGTTCTCGTTCACTTGGTTGTGAGTCATATCACATCCGACTTGGCTAGTCGGCAGCGGCCTCTAGCAAAGCGTGCTGACTCCAAGTGTCTGATGAAGCTGGTTAGGTGAACCCGTACATCACACATATGTTCCCTTTGCCACACGATATATATTCTTGGGCTCAAGGCGAGTATGTCATCCTTGTGCTAGACCGACCTCTTTCTCGTTCCAGTGAGGTCAACCACAAACCGGATTATCTCATAATCCTAATCGCATGGCCATGCTTATCTTGGTCGGATCACACGAGGGGCCCAGAGTATATCTTTCCTGATCGGAGGGGCAAATCCCATCTTGCTCGACCATGTCTCGCAGCATGCGTCTGGACAAGCCCGAAACCTACCTTTGTAACTACCCAGTCACGGAGTAGCGTTTGTTTGGCCCAAAGCAAGTCTGTCACCATCCCGAGTACATGTGCCAGCTCAGGTCTTAGGGCATAGAACGTATGTTGTACTATGGACTCACATATGACATATTGCCACGTCTCATAGTTGGGTCTGTCTGATTCGGACCTTATCTCAACTCGAATCCGGCTACATCGAATCCGACCAGATCCTTCGAGTCCATATTATCCGATTAGCATCCAATGCTCCATGGCTAGTGAGACCAAGTCATCGACCGTGTCACATGCTAGTCTAGTCGGCTGCGCGTCCACACAGCCCTTTCGACTAGGGACCTTTTAGGACGTTCATCATACAATGCATAGTCCCACAAGCAAGTCATGTACTTGCTGATACACATCATTGATAATGTCCAATGACTATCTTTATTCATAAACACATAGGAAATATCATCATACATGATCGCCTCTAGGGCATATCTCCAACAGAGCACACACCCAATACCTCTCCTAGATGCGTCATAATATACATCAAAGCTTCGATAAATGTCTGGAAGCGTCAACACGGGTGCTGAGGTTAAACACGTCTTCAATTCATCAAAGCTCTTCTCACAGTCTTCAGACCATACAAACTTTTGGTCCTTCTTGAGCAGCTCAATCATTGGTTTAGTGATCTTGGAAAAGCCTTCAATGAATCGACGGTAATAACCAGCAAGCCCCAGAAAACTCCGGATCTCGATCATGGTCGTGGGTGCTGGCCATTTTAGCACATCCTTGACTTTACTTGGATCCGCAGCTATTCCTTCTGCTGAGAGAATATGCCCCAAGAATCCTACTTGGTTAAGCCAGAATTCGCACTTACTGAATTTTGCATATAACTGCTGATCACAGAGCCTTTGCAATACTACTCGGAGATGTTGTTTATGCTCTTCTTTTCCTTTAGAATATATAAGAATATCGTCGATAAAGACCAGCACGAACTTGTCCAAGACGTCCATGAACACTTTGTTCATCGTATGCATGAAAAAGGCAGGGGCATTTGTCAGACTGAAAGACATGACTATGTATTCATACAGACCGTATCAAGTGGTGAATGCGGCCTTAGGAATATCTTCCTTCTTGATCTTGAGCTGATGGTACCCGGTTCTTAAATCAATCTTGGAAAATATTTGAGCTTTCGGTTGATCAAACAAATCATCAATCCTGGGGAGCGGATACTTGTTTTTGACAGTGATATCATTGAGCTGGCGGTAGTCTACACACATTCGAAGACTACCATCTTTCTTGTCCACAAATATGGCAGGTGATCCCATTGGTGAAGAACTGGGGCGGATGTACCCTTTCTTGAGCATCTCATCCAGCTGCTTCTTTAGCTCAACTAACTCAGATGAAGGCATATGGTAATATTTCTTGTATATGGGTGATGTCCCTGGCACAAGATCAATAGCAAACTCGAGCTCGCGATCGGGTGGCATTCCTGGCAATTCTTCCGGGAATACGTCAAGAAACTCACTGACCACTGGGATTAATTCCATACCTGAGGTTACAACTGTGAAGATCATATCCTTTTTAGGCATGGTTCTGCAAGCCACGAACTGCGCTGTCTGTCCTGTCGGATTTATTAAAGTGACTTCTCTGGTCGCACAATTGATACATAATTGATGCCTTGTTAGCCAATCCATTCCAAGTATGACATCCAACTTTGCTGATTCAATCGATACCAAGGTGGCAGGGAAGATAACTCCATGGATATTTATCTCCAAGCCACAGTATACCACATTTATTTTGAGTAGGGATCCTGGGGATTGTATCACCGTGAATTTCTCAAGAAGAGAGCTAGAAAGCTATTTTTGGGCAACAAAACTCCGTGAGATAAAAGAATGGGAAGCCCCAGAGTCAAATAAAATTGTTGCATGTATGTTATTAACAGTGAACATACCAATGACCACTTCGGGGTGTTCTTCAGCTTCTTCGGCGAAGAGATGATGCACTTGCCCTTGGATAAGCTTCTGTGCGGGGAAAGATCCCATGTTGTTGACTTGTGGGTAGAGCGGGGTGTTGGACTTTCCGTTCTTGGGACACTGCCTTGCATAGTGCCCGGTTTGAGTGTAGGTGAAGCATGCGTTACTACGCTAACAGTCTTCTCGCACAGGGTTGGTCGCAATATTCTTGACTCGATTGTCGGTCTTGTTGGTATTCAGCCGCCAAGTTGGCTTGAACTCAACATAAGGTTGCTGCCAGGAACGAGCTTTCTGAACGGGTTGTATGTCTTTCTTGGGCTCGAATATTTGCTTGGGGTCTTCATAAGCTGGCTAGTTACCATGGACGAGCTTATGTTCCCTTTCTGTGATAAGGGCCTTGTTCACCAAATTCTGGAAGTCTGGAAAGTCGAGCATGTTGAGTGTGCATCGAAGGTGCTGGTTGAGTTCTCCAAGGAATCGGTCTATCTTCCTTTCTTCGGTCGCCACATCATAAAGGGAATAATGAGCCAAGTGATTGAACTTGTTTAAATATTGACTTACTATCAGGTTCCCTTGGGTGAGAGATAGAAACTCACGCTGCTTGACCTTCATGATGCTGGCAGGAATGTGGTACTCGAGGAACTTTTCCATGAATTTATCCTAGGTGATCTCGTCATCCGCTGGCCACATGGCTTTAGTATTATCCCACCATATAGTAGCGGCTCCGTCGAGATAATGAGTAGCGAATGGAACCTTATCAACTTCTTCGGTGCGAGCAATCTCCAGCTTCTTCTCAATGGTTTGTAGCAAATTGTTGCCTTCCATAGGATCAACAACTTGGTTGAAGCTGGGAGGCTTGGTCCTCTGAAAATCTAATAACTTGGAGTGATTGCCATTCTGATAGTTATTCTGACCCACCATAGTCTATACACTCTTCAGTAGTTCAAGCAAATCTTGGTTTCTCCTTTCTTTGAACATGCGCATAATCTACTCGGTGGTAGGTGGATGCGGCGGAGGAGAAGGTGGTGGATGATAACGTTCGGGGAATGCCCTACTTGTCTTGCGGAACGACGCACAGGAACATCGTCACCACCATGGCCACTGCTGCCACGCCGAGTCATCGTATTTTTGTTTCCCAATATGAACCATAAAGATGAGAAATATCCATAAACAAGGAAGAGAAGCGAGCGACAAATTCGAAAGAACGCGACGAAAAACCAAGGCGAATAAAAAGGGTCTGTAGGATCGAAAGTAGGTCTAGAGGGGGGTGATTAGACTACTTGACCGAATAAAAATCTAACCTTTTCCCAATTTTAGTTATGGGAAGATTTTAGCAAATTAGCACAAGTCAAGCAATCAACCTACACATGCAATTCTAAGAGTGTAGTAGCGGAAAGTAAAACATTGCGTATGAAGGTAAAAGGGAAGGGTTTGGAGAAGGAAAACAAAATGTAGACACGGAGATTTTTGGTGTGGTTCCGATAGGTGGTGCTATTGTACATCCGCGTTGATGGAGACTTCAACCCACAAAGGGTAACGGTTGCGCGAGTCCATGGAGGGCTCCACCTACGAAGGGTCCACGAAGAAGCTACCTTGTCTATCCCACCATGGCCATCGCCCATGAAGGACTTGCCTCACTCGGGTAGATATTCACGAAGTAGGCAATCTACTTGCCCTTACAAACTTCTTGGTTCAACTCCACATCTTTGTCGGAGGCTCCCAAGCGACATGTAACCAATCTAGGAGACACCACTCTCCAAAAGGTAATAGATGGTGTGTTGATGATGAACTCCTTGCCCTTGTGCTTCAAATGATAGTCTCCCCAACGCTCAACTCACTCTCACAGATTTTAGATATGGTGGAAAGAAGATTTGAGTGGAAATCAACTTGGGAAAGGCTAGAAATCAAGATTCTTGTGGTTGGATTGGAATGTATTGATCTCAACACATGAGTATGTGGTTCTCTCTCAGAAAATGTGTAGTGAAAGTGTAGGCATGTTCTGATGGCTCTCTAACAAATGGAGAAGGGGGTGGAGGGGTATATATAGCCTCCACACAAAATCTAACCGTTGCACACATTTGACCCAACTCGGTCAAACCGAATAGAAGAACTCGGTGAGACCGATTCAGTTCAAAATGTGTACGTTAGGAATCTCGCTGGGACCGACTGGAACAACTCGGTAGGACCGATGTGCTAGGGCTAGGGCAGAACCTCATCTCGGTGAAGCGGATTGCTTGAACTCAGTGAGACCGGTTTTAGCAAAGAGCAAACAGAGAGTTGGTCAAGAAAACTCAATGGGACCGATTGCATATTTCAGTGAGACCGAAATACTGCAACAGGCAACAAAGAGTTTACAGGTCCATCTCAGTGAGACCGAGATCCATATCGGTGTGACCGAGGAGTTAGGGTTTCTGGTAGTGGCTATGTCAAATGAAGTCGGTGGCGCCGGCTGGATCATTTCAGTGGGGCCGAGTTTGACTTTGAGTTTTGGACATATTTGGAAATGACAAAGTGGTTGAGGGCTTTGGAGAAATATCACTAAGCACTTTGAGCAAGTAGACCATTAAGCAACACCTCATCCCCTTTTAATAGTATTGACTTCTCCTATGGACTCAATGTGATCTTGGATCACTGAAATTGAAATTAAGAGTCTTGAGCTTCTGCCAATATGTGTCCTTAGCATTTTTAGGGGTCCACATCTCTAGTCCATGCCATGCCAATCATTGAACTCTCTGAAATAATCAACTGGAATGATCATTAGTTCAATGAGCTATATGTTGTTATGAATTACTAAAACCACCCGGGGATTAGTTGCACTTTTAATCTCCCCCTTTTTGGTAATTAATGACAACATATAGATCAAAGCTTCGACAAATGATAACATGAATGAAATACAATGTCGCTTTGAGAAGTATGTGATAAGCAAGAGCTCCCCCTAAATTTATGCATTATTTAGAATTTGCTTTTGAATGCAAATGCACAATAGATTAGGATCATGGGTCACTCTTCCATGTCACATACATCTTGGTGGAGCACATAAGAGTTGAATAACATGCACTCATCACCAAGATACAAGTGATTGATCATACACATATAATCATAGAGATAGACATGCAAGCACACATTAAGCATAGTATGATCAAACACACGATCACATAAGTATCTCACGAGCATAGCACAAATTGTAGCATAGGAATCAAACAACCAAAGTAGCAAGCAGCAAATAAAACCAACAAAAAAGCAAGACACACTCTCTCTCTCTCTCAGCCTATGATCTATACATTTTCTCCCCCTTTGGCAACAAGTTACCAAAAAGCTTGAAAACATACAGCGCTATACGACACTCTAAGCACAATCTCCGGGAGCTGCTGAAGGGGTCTTCTGGCATGTTGCTCCAGTGTGCGTAGATGGCGTGGAGAGGAGGGCATCTGCAAATGCCTCTGAAAAAGTATGTGGAGCTGGAGGAGTTGACACTAGAGATACAACTATGGCAGTGGCTGAAGGTGCTAAAATAGTAGTTCTGGAGTCTCTGGCAACTGGCACAACCGATGATCTTTTTGCCCTTGGCACTCTCTGGAATGTTTTTGTCGTGCGTCTATCATCCCTGTCCTCAGCATCCTCTTGAAGCTTCTCCACAGTGGTTTGAATCTTAGTGACCTTCACATCTAGGACATGGAACTTAGTCTCAATGATCCTCTCAAAGCTATCCTTCTTTTGAGTTAAGGTGGCCAAGCTCTTCTCAATTCTCACGGTGGCCACAAGTAGATAACTGATTTGATCTTGCTTGGTCTTGAGATTTGTAACTGAAGCTTCTGGGCACTTGCTGCCTTTGCTGCTTTTGCAGCCTATGCTTTCTCTATCTTCTCCTACGCATCTGCACAAGTAGGATGTGAAGCATCCATGACAACCTCGTTGTCCTCAAAGTCTGGGCTCAGGGGAAGATGCTCTTTGTCTAGTAGATATGTCTCAGTCCCCATCTTGGAGTTGATCAACACTTGAATGTGAGGGGCATATCCACAAGATCTCTTCTGGTCTGCAACGGTTCTCTTCACAGTTTCTACAATCAAGCTCATCATCTTGAATTTCTGTGGCACATCAAATAAGTGAAGCAAGTTGATGGAGTGACCACTAATCATCCTATGATCTCCTAACTTGGGCAATATAGTGTGCCTCAATATAGTGTTCATTGTGGTCAAGCCAGAGAGCAGATAGTAGATAGATCCAAGCATGTGAGTCTAGAAGGCTTTATCTGGAATAGGCTTGTACATATTAGCCATGGATTTGTGATCCTTCCGACGGTTTCCATACACATCAAGATCATTTTCTCCTTCTTCGGGGGCATTGATCAACCTGGCCCATTTAGAGATTCACTACTGCAGGATGCTGCTAACACGACACTACGATCAGAGACCCTTTGACGAAACTATGTGCGATGCATTAATCGCAAACGATGATGTAAAAACGTCAAAAAGATGCAAAATGTTTGAGATGGCGGAGACATCAAACATGGTTCTGATTTTAGTTGTGTGTGCGATGCAGGGCACACGGTTGATCCATCCGAACTGTTTGCGATGAGACAGAACAAAGAAACAGGCAGCCATATCAAGGTGTGTGCGATATACGCCATACAGTTCACTCAGATGAACTGTTTGCTATTAGGGAGTGCAATGGAAATGGTTAGCTAGATCAAGGTGTGTGTGATATACATCATACGGTTCACTAGGACAATCAGTTTTCGATTAGGGAACACAACAAAAATGGTTCAACTTAACAAGATGTGTGTGATATGCGGCATACAGTTCACATAGATGAACTATTTGCGATGAGCCAAAAGAACACAAATGAGTCATGTAAACAAGATGTGTGTGATACGCGTCAAACAACCGACTCGGATGAACTGTTTGCGATGAGAAATTACAACACAGACGGTTACTACAGTTAATTCGTGTGTGATTCTGTGTGTACAAAAAACTTTGAAAATTGCAAACTAGTTGCTTGCGGTGGCTAGGAGTATCGCACACGATGCCTCTGCGAGTACCCGTGTGCGATGATTAGTAAGTTACACATACGTTTCCTTATGTTAACACGTGTGTGAATTTGCAATATGGACAGTTAATATGCAAATGCCTTCTGGACATCGGGCACACACTTAAACTCAATGAACTGTGTACGATACTAATACTTTCCATGAAAATTTAAGAACTTGGCTAACAACATTTGAGTAACATATATATAGTGGTTACACTGTTTGACAAAAGAGGGATCTTGGTAACACGGTTTTGACAACCATATGGTCAATATCTACATACTTAACATAGTAACAACTATCATATTTTAAGAGGCTGAGGGCCAACAACCATATGGTCCATATCTACATACTTCACATAGTAACAGCTAGCACATTTTAAGAGGCTGAAGGCCAACAACCACAACTATCCACTGGAAGCAGCTTGATCACGACGACTCGACATTTCGTCAATGAAAAGGAAGAGCCTCTTGTGCCTTGGTATAGCATGAGTAGAACAGTGTCTCCAATTTTCCAATATGGATGCATTGCCATGACAAGCGAGAATTTTTTAATTTGAATGGTTCCATTTCTGCAGAAAATGCAGTACCTTGCAATCACTTTGGTGTTATTAGCAGGCACGAGTATAATTCGACCACTCCGGGAAATCAATCCAGGAACTGCTACAACGGGCAATTTCTATTGAAATGTAGAATAAAAACTAATTGTAACATATCGTTGAAGATATATATAGTTTATGAGCATCAACATAAAAATAAGACTTTGTACCAGCGTTTTGTGCACACAATTGGTCTTGTTCAATGTGTGCACCATAGGTATAATTAATCCCATCCAAAATCCAGCGTTCATACGCTGTGCTATCTCTGTCAGATTATCAACAAAGCTTATGACATGCTTCAAGTCCTTCTAGTGAAATTTGGTACGCTTAGTAACATACAGATCGTTCACTATGCATCCAACATATCCTGCTTAAAGGTTGAAAGGTATTATTTATTCAGAGCATGGTAGAAGAATATATAGTGCGCATAAATTGGTAAATATAATTTGTTACTGCCTAGGAATAGAGTCAGAAAATGAAATTACAATTGGTTGCTTAAATAGTGATCAATTAGTTAGAACAAATACGCCAATTTTGCTAAGTAATATGCCAACATGGAGAAAGTTCAAAGGACCCTAACCTCGATCAGACTTTGATCGGCTGATGACGTTGGGGAAGTAAACATCCATGTTAATTAGACCAGGTTGTGGTGCACGCACTAGAATTTTATTGCCAGCTTTCAGTTCATAACACTTAGACATTTTTTCCAAAGGTCCGCATCAAAATAGGAGTGACCATCTTTTTCAAGTTTTGTGCTAACCGCCATTATAAATCCATGTTGCGTTGTCAATATGACATCCATGGAGTCATCAACAAAGTAAAGCCCAAGATTTCCTTCTACTCATGTTCTTGTAAAGCAAGGGATGTACCGTTTGAAATGAAAATTAAGATCGTAAATTAGATATATTGAAATAACAGAGCAATATGCAAATATGGGAGTAACTGATAGAATAGATTAATATATAGATGAAAGCAAAGTACAAAAATATATAATTAAAAATAGATAATGTAACAAAGATTTGATGCAAATATGAGAGTAACTGAATGAATAATACATCTTATATTTGCCTAATATAGGGGGGAAAATCGGCTTCGACATCGCTGCATGTGGCACTATACCTTTTATCCAAATGTAGCAACAGACGGTATATGTTCACAAATTTAGGCCATGTGGACCGTGATAAGTTGAGATTGAACATACCAAGCGCTCCCTGAAGTCATCCGGAATGGTGAGATAGAACTTCGTTTCCGATTGGCCGCGACCACACTTGCCAAATTTGTGCTCGCACTATGGACACATGAATAAAAACCCTCGAATCAGCTAGAAGAAAAATGAATCCAAGGCAATTTTTGCTGGTTGATTTACAACGACGGACGGATTATGATAAGATATGAGTGAATATTTCTCTAACTTGATTACCTTCTCCATGAGAAAAATCCCTGACCCAATCCCGCAGAAAACCCCAATCAACCAAAGCCTAGAATGTCGGTGCAGATAGGCGGCGGAAAGCGGTAGGGGCGAAATCCCGTGCCGTTGGGAGCGCGACCTCCACCGCTGACGATAGCCATCGACCTTAGGGTGGCCGCCGCGATAGAAGTTGAAGAGGTGCATAGTTGCGGAGGAGTCCGCGGCGAGTGGGTGGGGACGAATTGGGCGAGCGTTTTCTTTTTTCCTTTTGTATGTGTGGGTGAACACACATAGTTCGCAAAGGCGACGGAGATGAATCGTGTGCGATAGTAAATCACTACGATTGAAGGGGAATCCAAATTTCCTTTGTCCTTTGTGAAGGAAATATGCCTTAGAGGCAATAATAAAGTTATTATTTATTTCCTTATATCATGATAAATTTTTATTATTCATGCTAGAATTGTATTAACCGAAAACATAATACATGTGTGAATACATAGACAAACAGAGTGTCACTAGTATGCCTCGACTTGACTAGCTCGTTAATTGAAGATGGTTATGTTTCCTAACCATAAACAAAAGAGTTGTTATTTGATTAACGGGATCACATCATTAGAAGAATGATGTGATTGACATGACCCATTCCGTTAGCTTAGCACCCGATCGTTTAGTACGTTGCTATTGCTTTCTTCATGACTTATACATGTTCCTATGACTATGAGATTATGCAACTCCCATTTGCCGGAGGAACACTTTGTGTGCTACCAAACGTCACAACATAATTGGGTGATTATAAAGGAGCTCTACAGGTGTCTCCAAAGGTACATGTTGGGTTGGCGTATTTCGAGATTAGGATTTGTCACTCCGATTGTCGGAGAGGTATCTCTGGGCCCTCTCGGTAATGCACATCACTTAAGCCTTGCAAGCATTGCAACTAATGAGTTAGTTGTAGGATGATGTATTACGGAACGAGTAAAAAGACTTGCCGGTAACGAGATTGAACTAGGTATTGAGATACCGACGATCGAATCTCGGGCAAGTAACATACCGATGACAAAGGGAACAACGTATGTTGTTATGCGGTCTGACCGATAAAGATCTTCGTAGAATATGTGGGAGCCAATATGAGCATACAGGTTCCGCTATTGGTTATTGACCGGAGACGTGTCTCAGTCATGTCTACATTGTTCTCGAACCCGTAGGGTCCGCACGCTTAAGGTTTCGATGACAGTTATATTATGAGTTTATGCTTTTTGATGTACCGAAGTTTGTTCGGAGTCCCGGATGTGATCACGGACATGACGAGGAGTCTCGAAATGGTCGAGACATAAAGATTGATATATTGGAAGCCTATATTTGGATATCGGAAGTGTTCCGGGAGAAATCGGGATTTTACCGGAGTACCGGGAGGTTACCGGAACCCCCCGGGAGGTATATGGGCCTTAGTGGGCTTTAGTGGAAGAGAGGAGAGGTGGCCAGGGCTGGGCCGCGCGCCCCTCCCCCCCCTAGTCCGAATAGGACAATGAGAGGGGGGCGGCGCCCCCCCTTCCTTCTCTCTCTCCTATTTCCCCCTTCCCGAATCCTATTCCAACTAGGAAAGGGGGGAATCCTACTCCCGGTGGGAGTAGGACTTCACACCTGGCGCGCCTCTCCTAGGGCTAGCCTCCTCCCCCCTTGCTCCTTTATATACGGGGGCAGGGGGGCACCTCTAGACACACAAGTTGACCCACGTGATCATATTCTTAGCCGTGCGCGGTGCCCCTTCCACCATAATCCTCGATAATATTGTAGCGGTGCTTAGGCGAAGCCCTGCGACGGTAGTACATCAAGATCATCATCACGCCGTCGTGCTGATGGAACTCTTCCCCGACACTTTGCTGGATCGGAGTCCGGGGATCGTCATCGAGCTGAACGTGTGCTAGAACTCGGAGGTGCCGTAGTTTCGGTGCTTGATCGGTCGGGCCGTGAAGACGTACGACTACATCAACCGCATTGTGCTAACGCTTCCGCTGTCGGTCTACGAGGGTACATAGGCAACACTCTCCCCTCTTGTTGCTATGCATCACCATGATCTTGCGTGTGCGTAGGAATTTTTTTTGAAATTACTACGTTCCCCAACAGTGGCATCCGAGCCTAGGTTTTATGTGTTGATGTTATTTGCACGAGTAGAACACAAGTGAGTTGTGGGCGATATAAGTCATACTGCTTACCAGCATGTCATACTTTGGTTCGGCGGTATTGTTGGACGAAGCGGCCCGGACCGACATTACGCGTACGCTTACGCGAGACCGGTTCTCCCGACGTGCTTTGCACATAGGTGGCTTGCGGGTGACAGTTTCTCCAACTTTAGTTGAACCGAGTGTGGCTACGCCCGGTCCTTGCGAAGGTTAAAATAGCACCAACTTGACAAACTATCGTTGTGGTTTTGATGCGTAGGTAAGATTGGTCCTTGCTTAAGCCCGTAGCAGCCACGTAAAACTTGCAACAACAAAGTAGAGGACGTCTAACTTGTTTTTGCAGGGCATGTTGTGATGTGATATGGTTAAGACATGATGAGATATAAGTTGTTGTATAAGATGATCATGTTTTGTTGAAGTTATCGGCAACTGGCAGAAGCCTTATGGTTGTCTCTTTATTGCATAAGATGCAAGCGCCAAATAATTGCTTTACTTTATTGCTATGCGATAGCAATAGTTGCAAGAGCAGTAGTTGGCGAGACGACCATGTGACGACACATTGATATAGATCAAGATGATGGAGATCATGGTGTCATGCCAGTGACGATGGAAATCATGACGATACTTTGGAGTTAGAGATCAAAGGCACAAGATGATGATGGCCATATCATGTCACATATTTTGATTGCATGTGATGTTTATCTTTTATGCATCTTATCTTGCTTTGATTGACGGTAGCATTTTAAGATGATCTCTCGCTAATTATCAAGAAGTGTTCTCCCTGAGTATGCACCATTGCGAAAGTTCTTCATGCTGAGACACCACGTGATGATCGGGTGTGATAGGCTTTATGTTCAAATACAACTGGTGCAAAACAGTTGCACACGGAATACTCAGGTTAAACTTGACGAGCCTAGCATGTACAGATATGGCCTCAGAACACTGGAGACCGAAAGGTCGAGCATGAATCATATAGTAGATATGATCAACATAGTGATGTTCACCATTGAAAACTACTCCATCTCACGTGATGATCGGACATGGTTTAGTTGATTTGGATCACGTGATCACTTAGATGATTAGAGGGATGTCTATCTAAGTGGGAGTTCTTAAGTAATATGATTAATTGAACTTAAATTTATTATGAACTTAGTCCTGGTAGTATTTTGCAAATTATGTTGTAGATCAATAGCTCGCGTTGTTGCTTTCATATGTTTATTTTGATATGTTCCTAGAGAAAATTGTGTTGAAAGATGTTAGTAGCGATGCGGATTGGATCCGTGATCTAAGGTTTATCCTCATTGCTGCACAGAAGAATTATGTCCTTGATGCACCGCTAGGTGATGGACCTATTGCAGGAGCAGATGCAGACGTTATGAACGTTTGGCTAGCTCAATATGATGACTACTTGATAGTTTAGTGCACCATGCTTAACGTCTTAGAATCGGGACTTCAAAGACGTTTTGAACGTCATGGACCATATGAGATGTTCCAGGAGTTGAAGTTAATATTTCAAGCAAATACCCGAGTTGAGAGATATGAAGTCTCCAACAAGTTCTATAGCTAAAAAGATGGAGGAGAATCGCTCAACTAGTGAGCATGTGCTCAGATTGTCTGAGTACTACAATCGCTTGAATCAAGTGGGAGTTAATCTTCCAGATAAGATAGTGATTGACAGAATTCTCTAGTCACCATCACCAAGTTAGTAGAACTTCGTGATGAACTATGATATGCAAGGGATTACGGAAACGATTCCCAAGCTCTTCGTAATGCAGAAATTGACGAAGGTAGAAATCGAGAAAAACATCAAGTGTTGATGGTAGACAAGACCACTAGTTTCAAGAAAAGGGCAGAGGGAAGAAGGGGAACTTCAAGAAGAACAACAAGCAATTTGCTGCTCAAGTGAAGAAGCCCAAGTCTGGTCCTAAGCCTGAGACTAAGTGTTTCTACTGCAAAGGGACTGGTCACTGGAAGCGGAACTACCCCAAGTGATTGGCAGATAAGAAGGATGGCAAAGTGAACATAAGTATATTTGATATACATGTTATTGATGTGTACTTTACTAGTGTTTATAGCAACCCCTCGGTATTTGATACTAGTTCAGTTGCTAAGATTAGTAACTCGAAACGGGAGTTGCAGAATAAACAGAGGCTAGTTAAGGGTGAAGTGACAATGTGTGTCGGAAGTGGTTCCAAGATTGATATGATCATCATCGCACACTCCCTATACTTTCGGGATTAGTGTTGAACCTGAATAAGTGTTATTTGGTGTTTGCATTGAGCATGAATATGATTTGATCATGTTTATTGTAATACGGTTATTCATTTAAGTAAGAGAATAAATTGTTGTTCTGTTTACATGAATAAAACCTTATATGGTTACACACCCAATGAAAATAGTTCGTTGGATCTCGATCGTAGTGATACACATAATCATAATATTGAAACCAAAAGATGCAAAGTTAATAATGATAGTGCAACTTATTTGTGGCACTGCCGTTTAGGTCATATTGGTGTAAAGCGCATGAAGAAACTCCATGCTGATGGATTTTTGGAATCACTTGATTATGAATCAGTTGATGCTTGCAGACCATGCCTCATGGGCAAGATGACTAAAACGCCGTTCTCCGGAACTATGGAGCGAGCAACTGACTTATTGGAAATAATACATACTGATGTATGAGATCCGATGAGTGTTAAGGCTCGTGGCGGGTATCATTATTTTCTGACCTTCACAGATGATTTGAGCAGATATGGGTATATCTACTTAATGAAACACAAGTCTGAAATATTTGAAAAGTTCAAAGAATTTCAGAGTGGAGAATCATCGTAACAAGAAAATAAAAGTTTCTACGATATGATCGCAGAGGTAAAATATTTGAGTTACAAGTTTGGCCTTCAGTTAAAACAATGTGAAATAGTTTCACTACTCACGCCACCTAGAACACCACAGCATAATGGTGTGTCCGAACATCATAACCATACTTTATTAGATATGGTGCGATCTATGATGTCTCTTACCGATCTACCACTATCGTTTTGGGGTTATGCATTAAAGACAGTTGCATTCACGTTTAAAAGGGCACCATTTAAGTCCATTGAGACGACACAATCTGAATTGTGGTTTGGCAAGAAACCAAAGTTGCCGTTTCTTAAAGTTTGGGGTTGTGATGCTTATATGAAAAAATTTCATCCTGATAAGCTCAAACCCAAATCGGAGAAATATGTCTTCATAGGATACCCAAAGGAGACTGTTGGGTACACCTTCTATCACATATCCGAAGGCAAATTATTCATTGCTGAGAATGGATCCTTTCTAGAGAAGCAGTTTCTCTCGAAAGAAGTGAGTGGGAGGAAAGTAGAACTTGATGAGGTAACTGTACCTACTCCCTTATTGGAAAGTAGTTCATCACAGAAATCGGTTCCTGTGACTACTAGACCGATTAGTGAGGAAGCTAATGATGATGATCATGTAACTTCAGATCAAGTTACTACCGAACCTCGTAGGTAAACCAGAGTGAGATCCGCACCAGAGTGGTACAGTAATCCAGTTCTGGAGGTCATGTTACTTGACCATGACGAGCCTACGAACTATGAGGAAGCGATGATGAGCCCAGATTCCGCGAAATGGCTTGAGGCCATGAAATCTGAGATGAGATCCATGTATGAGAACAAAGTATGGACTTTGATTGACTTGCCCAATGATCGGCGAGCCATTGAGATTAAATGGATCTTCAAAAGGAAGACGGACGCTGATAGTAGTGTTACTGTCTACAAAGATAGAATTGTCGCAAAAAGGTTTTCGACAAGTTCAAGGTGTTGACTACGATGAGAGTTTCTCACTCGTATCTATGCTTAAATCTGTCCGAATCATGTTAGCAATTGCCGCATTTTATGAAATCCGGCAAATGGATAAACAAAACTACATTCCTTAATGGATTTATTAAAGAAGAGTTGTATATGATACAACCAGAAGGTTTTGTCAATCCTAAAGGTGCTAACAAAATGTGCAAGCTCCAGCGATCCATCTATGGACTAGTGCAAGCATCTCAGAGTTGGAATATGTGCTTTGATGAGATGATCAAAGCATATAGTTTTATACAGACTTGCGGTGAAGCCTGTATTTACAAGAAAGTGAGTGGGAGCACTACAACATTTCTGATACGTATATGTGAATGACATATTGTTGATCGGAAATAATGTAGAATTATTCTACAAAGCATAAAGGAGTGTTTTCAAAGAAGTTTTTCAAAGAAAGACCTCGGTGAAGCTGCTTACATATTAAGCATCAAGATCTATAGAGATAGATCAAGACGCTTGATAAATTTTTTCAATGAGTACATACCTTGACAATATTTTGAAGTAGTTCAAAAATGGAACAGTCAAAGAAAGAGTTCTTGGCTGTGTTACAAGGTGTGAAATTGAGTAAGACTCAAAGCCCGACCACGGAAGAAGATAGAAAGAGAATGAAAGTCATTCCCTATGCCTCAGCCATAGGTTCTATAAAGTATGCCATGCTGTGTACCAGATCTATTGTATACCCTACACTGTGTTAAGCAAGGGAGTACAATAGTGATCTAAGAGTAGATCACTGGACAGCGGTCAAAATTATCCTTAGTGGAATAAGGAAATATTTCTCAATTATGGAGGTGACAAAAGGTTCGTCGTAAAAAGTTACGTCGATGCAAGTTTTGAGACAGATCTGGATGACTCTAAGTCTCGATCTAGATACATATTGAAAGTGGGAGCAATTAGCTAGAGTAGCTCCGTGCAGAGCATTGTAGACATAGAATTCGCAAAATACTTACGGATCTGTATGTGACAGACCCGTTGACTAAAATTATCTCACAAGCAAAACATGATCACACCTTAGTACTCTTTGGGTGTTAATCACATAAACAATGTGAACTAGATTACTGACTCTAGTAAACCCTTTGGGTATAGGTCACATGACGATGTGAACTATGGGTGTTAATCACATGGTGATGTGAACTATTAGTGTTGAATCACATGGCGATGTGAACTAGATTATTGACTCTAGTGCAAGTGGGAGACTGAAGGAAATATTCCCTAGAGGCAATAATAAAGTTATTATTTATTTCCTTATATCATGATAAATGTTTATTATTCATGCTAGAATTGTATTAACCGGAAACATAATACATGTGTGAATACATAGACAAACAGAGTGTCACTAGTATGCCTCTACTTGACTAGCTCGTTAATCGAAGATGGTTATGTTTCCTAACCATAAACAAAAGAGTTGTTATTTGATTAACGGGATCACATCATTAGAAGAATGATGTGATTGACATGACCCATTCCATTAGCTTAGCACCCGATCGTTTACTACGTTGTTATTGCTTTCTTCATGACTTATACATGATCCTATGACTATGAGATTATGCAACTCCCGTTTGCGGGAGGAACACTTTGTGTGCTACCAAACGTCACAACGTAACTGGGTGATTATAAAGGAGCTCTACAGGTGTCTCCAAAGGTACATGTTGGGTTGGCGTATTTCAAGATTAGGATTTGTCACTCCGATTGTCGGAGAGGTATCTCTGGGCCCTCTCGGTAAAGCACATCACTTAAGCCTTGCAAGCATTGCAACTAATGAGTTAGTTGTAGGATGATGTATTATGGAATGAGTAAAGAGACTTGCCGGTAACGAGATTGAACTAGGTATTGAGATACCGACAATCGAATCTCGGGCAAGTAACATACCGATGACAAAGGGAACAACGTATGTTGTTATGCGGTCTGACCGATAAAGATCTTCGTAGAATATGTGGGAGCCAATATGAGCATCCAGGTTCCGCTATTGGTTATTGACCGGAGACGTGTCTCGGTCATGTCTACATTGTTCTCGAACCCGTAGGGTTCGCACGCTTAAGGTTTCGATGACAGTTATATTATGAGTTTATGCTTTTTGATGTACCGAAGTTTGTTCGGAGTCCCGGATGTGATCACGGACATGATGAGGAGTCTCGAAATGGTCGTGACATAAATATTGATATAATGGAAGCCTATATTTGCATATCGGAAGTATTCCGGGCGAAATCGGGATTTTACCGGAGTACCCGGAGGTTACCGAAACCCCCCGGGAGGTATATGGGCCTTAGTGGGCTTTAGTGGAAGAGAGGAGAGGTGGCCAGGGCTGGGCCACGCGCCCCTCCCCCCTAGTCCGAATAGGACAAGGAGAGGGGGGCGGCGCCGCCCTTCCTTCTCTCTCTCCTCTCCCCCCCTTCCCGAATCCTATTCCAACTAGGAAAGGGGGGGAATCCTACTCCCGGTGGGAGTAGGACTCCACACCTAGCGCGCCTCTCCTAGGGCCGGCCTCCTCCCCCCTTGCTCCTTTATATACGGGGGCACCTCTAGACACACAAGTTGACCCACGTGATCATATTCTTAGCCGTGTGCGGTGCCCCCTTCCACCATAATCCTCGATAATATTGTAGCGGTGCTTAGGCGAAGCCCTGCGACGGTAGTATATCAAGATCATTATCACGCTGTCGTGCTGACGGAACTCTTCCCCGACACTTTGTTGGATCGGAGTCCAGGGATCGTCATCGAGCTGAACGTGTGCTAGAACTCGGAGGTGCCGTAGTTTCGGTGCTTGATCGGTCGGGCCGTGAAGACGTACGACTACATCAACCGCGTTGTGCTAACGCTTCCGCTATCGGTCTATGAGGGTACGTAGGCAACACTCTCCCCTCTCGTTGCTATGCATCACCATGATCTTGCGTGTGCGTAGGAATTTTTTTTGAAATTACTACGTTCCCCAACACTTTGTCCATGAGTTTTTTCTACGATGAACATAAACCCTGCAAATCACCCTGTTCAAATTTGGCACTTTTCCAGGTTCATTTATAATATGTAGGGGATTATGTGAATTTTCTAGGTCTTAATGCACATAATTCAAATTCAAACAATCGGTGCATGAAAAGGAGCACAAGAACAGTCTGGAAAACCATGATCGTGCTATTTAGTAAATTCTCATGCCTTTCACAAGGATGTTGGGGAACGTAGTAATTTAAAAAAATTCCTACGCACACGCAAGATTATGGTGATGCATAGCAACAAGAGGGGAGAGTGTTGTCCACATACCCTCATAGACCGTAAGAGGAAGCGTTATGAAAAAGCGGTTTATGTAGTCGTACGTCTTCACGATCGACCGATCCTAGTACCGAACGTACGACACCTCCGTGATCTGTACACGTTTGGCTCAGTGACGTCCCACAAACTCACGCTCCAGTAGAGCTTCGAGGGAGAGCTTCGTCAGCACGACGGCATGATGACGGTGATGATGAAGTTACCAGCGCAGGGCTTCGCCTAAGCACTACAATGATATGACCGAGGTGGAATATGGTGGAGGGGGACACTGCACACGGCTTGGAACAATCAACTTGTGTGTTCTAGGGTGCCACCTGCCCCCGTATATAAAGGAGCAAGGGGGAGGCCGGACGGCCCTTGGTGCGCCCAAGGAGAGGAGGAATCCTCCTCCTTGTAGGAGTAGGATTCATCCTTTCCTAGTACTACTAGGAAGGGGGAATGGGGAAGGAAGGAAAGGGAGAGGGAGAGGGAAAGAGGGGCTACGCCCCCTCCCCTAGTCCTATTCGGACTCCCCTTGGGGGGGCGCCACCTCCTGGGCTGCTGCCCTCTCTCTCCCCTAAGGCCCACTAAGGCCCAATACTTCCCTGGGGGTTCCGGTAACCCCTCCAGCACTCTGGTTTTCTCCAAAATCACCCGAAACACTTCCGGTGTCCGAATATAGCCATCCGACATATCGATCTTTATGTCTCGACCATTTCGAGACTCCTTGTCATGTCCGTGATCATATCCGGGACTCCGAACTACCTTCGGTACATCAAAACTTATAAACTCATAATACCGATCGTCACCGAACGTTAAGCGTGCGGACCCTACGGGTTCGAGAACTATGTAGACATGACCGAGACTCACTTCCGATCAATAACCAATAGCGAAACCTAGATGCTTGTATTGGTTCCTACATATTCTACAAAGATCTTTATTGGTCAAACCGCATAACAACATACGTTGTTCCCTTTGTCATCGGTATGTTACTTGCCCGAGATTTGATCATCGGTATCTCAATACCTAGTTCAATCTCGTTATCGGCAAGTCTCTTTACTCGTTCTGTAATGCATCATCCTACAACTAACTCATTAGTCACAATGCTTGCAAGGCTTATAGTGATGTGCATTACCGAGAGGGCCCAGAGATACCTCTCCGATACTCGGAGTGACAAATCCTAATCTCAATCTATGCCAACTCAACAAACACCATTGGAGACACCTATAGAGCACCTTTAGAATCACCCAGTTATGTTGTGACGTCTGGTAGCACACAAAGTGTTCCTCCGGTATTCGGGAGTTGCATGATCTCATAGTCACAGGAACATGTATAAGTTATGGAGAAAGCAATAGCAACAAACTAAACGATCATCGTGCTAAGCTAACGGATGGGTCAAGTCGATCACATTATTCTCTAATGATGTGATCCCGTTAATCAAATGACAACTCATGTCTATGGTTAGGAAACATAACCATCATTGATTCAACGAGCTAGTCAAGTAGCGGCAAACTAGTGACACTCTATTTGTCTATGTATTCACACATGTACTAAGTTTCCGGTTAATACAATTCTATCATGAATAATAAACATTTATCATGATATAAGGAAATATAAATAACAACTTTATTATTGCCTCTAGGGCATATTTCCTTCAGTCTCCCACTTGCACTAGAGTCAATAATCTAGTTCACATCGTCATGTGATTTAACACCAATAGTTCACATCTTTATGTGATTAGTTCACATCTCCATGTGACTAACAGCCAGAGGGTTTACTAGAGTCAATAATCTAGTTCACATCGCTATGTGATTAACACCCAAAGAGTGGTCATGTTTTGCTTGTGAGAGAAATTTAGTCAACGGGTCTGCCACATTCAGAGCTGTATGTATTTTGCAAATTTTCTATGTCTACAATGCTTTGCACGGAGGTACTCTAGCTAATTGCTCCCACTTTCGATATGTATCTATATCGAGACTTAGAGTCATCCAGATCGGTGTCAAAGCTTGCATCAACGTAACTCTTTACGATGAACTCTTTGTCACCTCCATAACCGAGAAACATTTACTGATTCCACTAAGGATATTTTTGACTGCTGTCCAGTGATCCACTCTTGGATCACTATTGTACCCTCTTGCCAAACTTATGGTGAGGTACACAATAGGTCTGGTACACAACATATCATACTTTATAGAACCTATGACTGAGGCATAGGGAATGACTTTTCATTCTCTTTCTATTTTCTGCCGTGGTCGGGTTTTGAGTCTTTACTTAACTTCACACCTTGCAACACAGGCAAAAACTCCCCCTTTGACTTTTCCATTTTGAACTACTTCAAAATCTTGTCAAGGTATGTACTCATTGAAAATATATCAAGTGTCTTGATCTATCTCTATAGATCTTGATGCTCAATATGTAAGTAGCTTCATATTGAGGTCTTTCTTTGAAAAACTCTTTCCAAACACTCCTTTATGCTTTCCAGAAAATTCTACATTATTTCCGATCAACAATATGTCATTCACATATACTTATTAGAAATGTTGTAGTGCTCCCACTCACTTTCTTATAAATATAGGCTTCACCACAAGTCTGTATAAAACCATATGCTTTGATCACTTTATCAAAGTATATATTCCAACTTCGGGATGCTTGCACCAGTCCATAGATGGATCGTTGGAGCTTGCACACTTTGTTAGCACCTTTAGGATTTATAAAACCTTCTTGTTGCATCATATACAACTCTTCTTTAAGAAATCCATTAAGGAATGCAGTTTTGACATCCATTTGCCAGATTTCATAAAATGTGGCAATTGCTAACATGATTCGGACAGACTTAAGCATCACTACGAGTGAGTAAATCTCATCGTAGTCAACATCTTTAACTTGTCGAAAACCTTATGCGACAACTCGAGCTTTGTAGATAGTAACACTACTATCAGTGTCTGTCATCCTCTTGAAAATCCATTTATTCTTAATGGATCACCGATCAACGGGCAAGCCAATCAAAGTCCATACTTTCTTCTAATACATGGATCTCATCTCAGGTTTCATGGCTTCAAGCCATTTCACGGAATCTGGGCTCATCATCGCTTCCTCATAGTTCGTAGGGTCGTCATGGTCAAGTAACATGACCTCCAGAACAGGATTACTGTACCACTCTGTGCGGAACGTATTCTGGTTGACCTACGAGGTTCGGTAGTAACTTGATCTGAAGGTTCATGATCATCATCATTAACTTCCTCACTAATTGGTGTAGGAATCACTAGAACTAATTTCAGTGATGAACTACTTTCCAATTCGGGAGAAGGTATAATTACCTCATCAAGTTTTACATTCCTCCTAATCACTTGTTTTGAGAGAAAATTCTCTAGAAAGGATCCATTCTTAGCAACGAATATCTTGCTTTCGGATCTATGATAGAAGGTGAGGGAGTCCTGGATTAGGGGGTCTCCGGACAGTCAGACTATATCCTTTGGCCGGACTGTTGGACTATGAAGATACAAGATTGAAAACTTCGTCTCGTGTCTGGATGGGACTCTACTTGGCGTGGAAGGCAAGCTAGGAAATACGGATATGTATATCTCCTCCCTTGTAACTGACCTTGTGTAACCCTAGCCCCCTCCGGTGTCTATATAAACCGGAGGGTTTAGTCCGTAGGACAACATACAATCATACCATAGGCTAGCTTCTAGGGTTTAGCCTCTATGATCTCATGGTAGATCAACTCTTGTAATACTCATATCATCAAGAACAATCAAGCAGGACGTAGGGTATTACCTCCATCAAGAGGGCCCGAACCTGGGTAAACATCGTGTCCCCTGCCTCATGCTACCATCCGCCTTAGACGCACAGTTCGGGAACCCCCACCCGAGATTCGCCGGTTTTGACACCGACATTGGTGCTTTCATTGAGAGTTCCACTATGCCGTCACCATAAGGCTCAATGGATCCTTCGATCATCAGTAACGATGCGGTCCAGGGTGAGGTTTTCCTCCCCGGACAGATCTTCGTATTCGGCGGCTTCGCACTGCGGGCCAATTCGCTTGGCCATCTGGAGCAGATCGAGAGCTACGCCCCTGGCCATCAGGTCAGATTTGGAAACTTGAATTACACGGCCGACATTCGCAGAGACTTGATCTTCGACGGATTCGAGCCCATGTCGGATGCGCCGCACAGTCGCGACGAGCATGACGTAACCCTGCCGTCGGACAATGTTCGGGAGATCGCATCTGCAACTACTCCGGCCATTAATCCGGAGCAAGTCACGCCATCCAAGAGCAGAGGGATGGACCCTTCCATGGAGGCCGCACTCTTAGTGGCGATAGAGCCGGATACTGACTTCACCCCTTACGAGAGCCGTGTCGCCGAACCACTGGATTCATCTCCGGCCACGGACTCCGAGCCGCTTACATCCGTACCCGTCGAATCTGACTGGGCGCCGATCATGGAGTTCACCTCCGCGGATATCTTTCAGCACTCGCCCTTTGGCGATGTGCTAAATTCATTAAGGTCTCTCTCCCTATCAGGAGAACCTTGGCTGAACTATGTCCGGCTAGAATGGGATGCGGACGATGAAGAAATTCGCTGCCCACCCACCACCCACTTAGTAGCCACTGTCGACGACTTAACCGGCATGCTCGACTTCGACTCGGAGGACTTCGACGGTATGGACGACGACGCCGGAGACGAACAGGAACCACCGCCCACAGGGCGCTGGACCGCCACCTCAGCATATGATATATACATGGTGGACACCCCCAAAGAAGGCAATGGTGACGAGACAATAGAGGATGACCCCTCCAAGAAGCAACCCAAACGCCGACGTCAGCGGCGCCGCTCTAAGTCCCGCCACAACAAGAGCAGTGATACCGGCACAGGAGATACTAACACTCCGGATAGTGCCGAAGACAACAACAATCCCCTCCAGCGCGATGTAGAGCCGGAGAACGAACAAGCTAGCCCCCCAAAGCGGGCAGCAGATGGAAGCAGTGATACCGGCACAGGAGATACTAACACTCCGGATAGTGCCGAAGACAACAACAATCCCCTCCAGCGCGATGTAGAGCCGGAGGACGAACAAGCTAGCCCCCCAAAGCGGGCAGCAGATGGAGAACCGGAGAGGATAATTACATGCCTCTCTCCGAAGATGAGGCGAGCCTCGGCGACGAAGAATTTATCGTGCCTGAGGACCCCGTCGAGCAAGAGCACTTCAAGCGCCGGCTTATGGCCACGGCAAATAGCCTGAAGAAAAAGCAGCAACAGCTTCAAGCTGATCAAGACTTGCTAGCAGACAGGTGGCCCGAAGTCCTTGCGTTCGAGGAGTATGAACTCGAGCGCCCCTCCAAGAGTTACCCAAACGTAGGTTGCTACGTCACCTCGAGGAGGAAGCATTGAAACTTCAATCACTAGTGTACGATGTGGCTGACCGGCCACCGCGTGGCCGAGCCAGAGAGGCGTTTCAGCCTGAAGTTCAGCCTACACCCCGCCGCCACTCAATCAAAAATACTGTAGGCCCGGGACAACACAAGGGACCTGCGAGACGTATTGGACAGTAAGGCAAAAATCGCAAGGTCAATATACGGGTCACGGACACGCGCGCCAACACGGGACGATGATCGTCGTGTCGGATACACCAAGAGTAAATCTGGCCGGGCCGAATACAGCAGACAAGATTCGTATGAACTGCGTCGAGATATAGCCCGGCACAGAGGCGCCGCACACCCCCTAGGCTTCACTGATGGAGTTATGATTCACGAATTCCCAGAGGGTTTCAAACCCGTAAATATCGAATCATACGATGGCACAATAGATCTGCTGTATGGATTGAGGATTTCCTCCTTCACATCCACGGCGGTGATATGGACTCTAGCGGTATGCAAGCCATAAGGCGGTCCTGAACGGCTTGCCATTCCGTGAGGGGGATCTGGGACGCATTTCTTGAACTTCCATGGGCACTTATGCGGCACCGGCTTAACTAGCAGACTCAGGATCGGTCAGACTAGAGAACGAAATTGTAGACTGTCTGGATGGAGGCTTGCGGCATTGCGCATAACATCTGGACGAGTGGCTCGCGCCACCTCGGCCAGGAGAAGCCGAAATCTATGGCCCCTCAGAACACTCATGAGCTTTTGCGCGGGCGAGGTATAGCTGGCTGGCACGCCAACATCGGAATCCGCACCTCGCATACCAAAGATGTTAGTAGGCAACCGTCAGACCAGCCACAATAACGGCGATAACACCGAAGATACAGGCAGTCAAAGCCGGATTCAAAGGCTCTAGATCCGGTCAGCGGAAAAAAAAGCCATTTAGAAGAAATACTCGGCTCCGTCCAGTTTGGATCGCATACTAGATCGCTCGTGTCAAATCCATGGCACCCCCGACAAGCCAGCCAATCACACCAACAGAGAATGTTGGGTGTTCAAGCAGGCCGGCAATTTAAATGCCGAAAACAAGGACAAGGGGCTGCATAGTGATGACGAAGAAGAGCCCCGGCCGCCGAACACAGGAGGACGGAAGGGGTTTCCCCCACAAGTGAAGACAGTGAACATGATATACGCAACCCAAATTCCCAAGAGGGAGAGGAAGCGTGCACTAAGGGACGTCTATGCGATGGAGCCCGTCGCCCCAAAGTTCAACCCATGGTCTGCTTGCCCGATCACCTTCGATCGTAGGGACCACCCTACTAGCATCCGTCATGGCGGATCCGCCACACTGGTCCTAGACCCCATCATTGACGGATTTCATCTCACTCGAGTTCTTATGGACGGCGGCAGCAGACTGAACCTGCTCTATCAGGATACAGTGCGAAAAATGGGTATCGATCCCTCGGGGATCAAACCCAGCAAAACCACCTTTAAAGGCGTCATCCCAGGTGTAGAGGCCCATTACACAGGCTCAATCACACTGGAAGTGGTATTCGGATCACCGGACAACTTCTGAAGCGAAGAGTTAATCTTCGATATCGTCCCGTTTCGCAGTGGCTATCATGCACTGCTCGGATGGACAGCATTCGCAAAATTTAATGCAGTGCCGCATTATGCATACCTTAAGCTCAAGATGCCAGGACCCAGGGGGGTCATAATAGTAAATGGAAACACAGAACGCTCGCTCCGCATGGAAGAGCACACTGCGGCCCTTGCAGCAGAAGCACAAAGCAGCCTTTTAAGGCAGACCACTCATTGGGCATCACAGCCCCCGGACACCTTCAAGCGAGTCCAGAACAAGCTGCAATAGGATCTCCTGGCACGATCAGAGCTCGCCTAGAAATTCGGCCCCCGTCCGAGTCCCAGTCAAGCGACAAAATCCGTGCCGTGCGTACATAACTATGCACTGAAAATACCATGGACATAGGCGGGGGCACGATTAGGAACACGCCGCAATGTGGCTTAACCGCCCTAGGTTGTATACCTTTATCATTCATTTTCTCTTTCAGGGCCTAACTCTCTGGAAGCCCTTTCCGGTAGTACGATTGTCGGACACATTCTGGAAGCGACAACCAAGGCGGCAAGATGCTAAGATGAACACGGGAACCCCCAGGTGGTCTCTAATGATAATTGATATACCCATTTTTTACTAATCTATGCGCAGCTCGCCTTGGGATAGGACATTTCAAATTGTCCTGCTTTCTGCTTATTGCACTACTTGTACCAGTATGCTTTGGTACCTTACGTTCAGTTATATCGGCTAAGGTAGCGGTGGGAGAACTACTGCGATTGTGTCCCGGTTCTTCCGGACGAGCACCTTAGTAGAGAAAGCCGAAAACTGACTGTCATGATAAGGCGAGAGACTGGTCGCTTGTCGGTGTACAAAAAGAGGGGTACACTTTTTGTACCCCTATAACTGTGCACGGGCAGTCTGAGCCACGGGCACAGAGGTGAGCCAAGGTAAGGCCGAAGCTCAGGAGAAGTAAAACGACGCCAAGACCAAGACCACAAAGAGCAAAGGGGACGAAGCGGACCCCCCGGCAAGATCCTTGCCGGGAGGCGGTTTTAGAAAACCCGGCAAGACCTTGCCGTGGCAGCTCGCCCCACACCTACGGAGTGAGTCACCCTTGAGTCCACTGCCCCCATGGGGCAAGGATTCGGGAGACATACCGGTGGTGGCATGCAGATCTTTGTGAAGACATTCGAGATCAGATACACCCTTTAGAAGATGATGATCCTTGGCGGGATCCCAGCCAAGGAGGACCACAAGGCCCCCAGCAAGAGCCTTGCCGGGGATGACAGCAGGTGCCACGGCAAGACCCTTGCCGGGGCCCCAGCAAGGCCCTTGCCAAAAACACCCACTGGGCCACCATCAGGCCCACGCCAGTCAAACCTCCACCGCCGTTCGCATGCAGCTGCCGACCCAACTAGCTGGGCAGGCACCTGCGTGGCGGCATGCAGATGTTCCTAGAGACCCAGCACTACGCCACCTCAGTTGCCTGCCTGCCTACATGGCACCGCGGGCGCCGCTGGCCAGGGCGCGTGTCGACACGAGAGGGAGCGGCGACGGATGAGACAGGGCTCTCCCCTGTCCCCGATAAAGCAAGGACACCTGGGCAAGACGCATTAAATGCGCCTTGTCATGTAATGCGAGGGATAACCTCACATCACTGTACCCTTTCCACCTCCTGTGTGCCACTTGGCAACCCCTTTCCTATAAAAGGAGGCCCGAGGCGACCAGGAGGCGGATTCGGCTTTTTGGAGCTCCTCACGCCCCATAGCTAGCTCAAGAACACAGATATACAATCCACCAAAGCAGGAGTAGGGTTTTATGCATCCTCGCGGCCCGAACCTGGATAAACGAACCATGTGCTATATGTTTGATACGCTCTTCTCACGACCCCGCGCCCCGCAACCGTAGTAGGTATTCTTGTGATCCCATAGGTGTCATTCCCACCAACATCTTTGGCACGCCAGGTAGGGGGCGCAGTTGTGAGAATCGGCCTTAGCAGTTACTTCGACGCTTCTTCATCGTCATGGCGCCCAAGAAGAAGACGATGGTGGAGGTTGGCCCGTCGGAAGCCGGACATCCCGTCCCGACGTGGGCGAGCAGCGGACCGGTCGCAGAAAGGACCCGGGGCACCGTTCGCGAACACCAACACCATCCAAGCAGCCGGAGTTTGGGAGGCGGCGGTGTTCGTGCGCCTGGTAACGGGCCGCACGCCGCCAAATCCAAAGACGGAGCCAGGCCCTCCACGGGTGGCGCGGGGCCTTCCAAGATCGCTACCACCCCGCCCGAAGGCGATGCGAGGGCCTCCAAGACTCCCACGCCGGCGCTGGCGGTGTGCTCCTCTCAAGCGGCGCGCGACAAACGGCGCAATCACGCCGAAGACCCCGGGCGTCGCCGCGGGAAGAGCCCCGAGCGCCACTCCCGGGAGGTAGAAGACCTGCCCGCTCACCGAGGCACTGGTCAAGATGGCATGCGACCGCGGGGTCATGATAGAGCTCCTTCTGACATGGTCAGAAGTCGAAGCACGTCGCGATCCGTGCAGGTTTCGCTGCCACCAACGCCAGCAGAAGCCCTAGCGCGCGCAGTTGCTCCTCGATTTTCCTCCCACTACGGGGAAACTCGACGAATGGAGAGCCACTATCCGAAGCCTTGTTGCGGTGGCCAACAAAGACGAACCGAGTCCAGTGGAGCCCCCGGGTCGATGCTCCGACGGAGTCCCACGCACCAGTGGCAGGAAAGCCGGCGGCGCCGCGACCACGGTGCACTCGCCTCCTCCTCGCCTGGTACCGCGGACGCCAGCCCGCCGCGACGTTGCGGGCGACGAAATCTCCATAGCGTCGTCCGACCCGCGGACCCACTGTGACCAGCGCCAAGTCCTTCGGGAACGAGAACATGAAGACGCTCGAACCACTATTGAGCGCCGGCGCGGAGCGCGCCACCTGTCAGACAGGCGAGCAGGGCCTGCTGTGAACCACCCAGCACCGGAGAGCCCTGGAGGCCTACCTTACGAGGTAGGCTGTCCGACTTTTACCCGTGAGCTGCGGCAGTTCCAGTGGCCCACTCACCGCACCTTCAAACCTGACGTGGGCGAAAAGTACAGCGGCAAGACCCACCCGTTCGAGTTCCTCAACATCTACACCATTGCGATGGAAGCTGCCGGAGCCCGCGACGATAAGGTGCTTGCGAATTACTTTTCGTTGGCCCTTAAACCCAATGCTATGTCATGGTTGATGCACTTGCCGGTAGACTCTATTTCCTCCTGGTCGGATTTGTGCCATGAGTTTGTGGGCGCCTTTACTGGAGGCCACCAAGCCCATGGACAAGCGAGCGACCTGCACGTCATTCCCCAGAAGGGAGGCGAGAGTCTCCGCAAGTATATACAAAGGTTCAGCCGGATACAGTACAATATCCCTAATGTTCACCCTACCGCCATCATCAACGCGTTCCATCAGAACGTGCGTAACCGCAAGATGCGCGAAGAGCTGGCAATGAACAAAGTGAAAGATGTAGCAGAACTCTATGTTCTTGCTGACAGATGTGCCCGGGCTGATGAGGGAAGGAAGTACCCCGGCGAAGACGCCGGCATGGAAACCGACTCCTCAGATGAAGATACTGCCGCCCCGGCGAAGAAGGGCCGGCGCCGCAACAGGAAGCGCAAAGGTAAAGCCGTGCTTGCCGTCGAGGGATATGATGACACCGGCTCCACCAAGAAAACCAAGGCAGATGACCCCGGCAAGGAAATTGCCAGATGTGTCGCCTGCCGGGCCTTGGCGGTTGCCGAGAAGCCAGGAAACTCCGACAAGCAATACTGCAAGATCCATCGCACCAAAGGCCATGCTCTCCAAGACTGCCGACAGGTTGAGCTCCTCGCTGAGAAACAGAGGGCTGAATATGAGAGGCGGGACAAGGAGAAGGCCAAGACGGTGCTAAGGGGTCTGGCAAGAAGCGTGACGACCAGGCGGGCCGTCGCGGCAAGGATAAACAACAGGAGAGGCCCGCCCGGGGCCGTGACAAAAAGCCAGAAGACGACGATCACGAAGAGGACGAAGAATCCGGCGACCAAGAGTTTCAGAAAGCTACAGAGGCCATGTGCATCGACGGCGGCGCCTCGCTGCATACTTCTCACCGCCAGCTTAAACAGTGGGCGCGAGAGATTACAACGGCAGAGCCGTCGTTTGATGCCCAAAGGCCGCTGAAGTGGTCCAGCACACCTATCATTTTTGACACCGAGGATCACCCTGATCGCACTACTGCGGTCGGGTGCTTGCCATTGTTGGTTTCACCAACAATACGCAACCTCAAGGTGAAAAAGATGCTAGTCGATGGCGGGGCCGGTCTGAACTTGATCTCGCCTGCCGTGATCGAGAAACTGCAGATTCCTGATGGAGACCTCGAAGAGACGGGCACGTTTCAGGGGGTCAACCCGGGAAGAAGCCAACCTAAGGGAAAGGTCACGCTGCCCGTAACTTTTGGAAGCGATCTAAACTACAGGACGGAGAGGATCGTGTTTGATGTTGCCAAGATCCCCTTGCGCTACAACGGGATCCTTGGCCGCCCAGCACTGGCCAAGTTCATGGCGGCGTCACACTACACCTACAACACCCTGAAGATGCCAGGACCTGTGACGATCATCACCATCCCCTCCGATAAGAAAGATGCACTGATTTGCGCTAACCAACTATACCAGCAAGCAGTTGCAGCAGCTGCTGCCACTAGGGCACTTGCTCCTGCCGCTGGGACCCCGGGAGGGAAGAAGAAGAAGAAGAAGACCGGTGAGACCTCGGACACCCACTCCTCCGGAGTGTAGCGCTCCCATCGAGGACGTGCCAGAGAGCTCCACCGGCGGAAACAAGAAGCCCAGGGCCATACCGCCGGGAACCAAGAAGGTTTCTGTCAAAGAGGACGGCACGGGAGGGGCTTTCACCATAAGCTCCACCCTTGACAACAAATAGGAAGACGTGCTCATCACCTTCCTGCGGGCGAATGTCGATGTGTTTGCATGGCAAGCTTCCAACATCCCCGGTGTTCCCAGGGAGGTGATTGAGCACCACCTTGTTGTCTGTCCTCATGCGCGGCCCGTCAAGCAGAAGGTCAGAAAGCAAGCTTTGGAACGACAAGAGTTCATCATAGAGGAGATCCGGAAACTGGAAGCAGCGGGTTTGGTAAGAGGAGTGCTCCATCCAACGTGGTTGGCCAATCCGGTCGTAGTGCACAAGGCCAATGGGAAGTGGAGGCTGTGTATTGATTACACAGATATCAATAAGGCTTGTCCTAAGGACCCCTTCCCGTTGCCGCGCATCGACCAGATTGTTGACTCCACAGCTGGGTGTGATTTGTTGTCATTCCTCGATGCCTACTCCGGCTACCACCAGATCTTCATGACAAGAGAAGACGAAAAGAAAACATCATTCATCACCCCATGTGGTATGTATTGTTTCATGCGGATGCCTTTCGGGCTGAAGAGTGCTGGTTCGACATTTGCAAGGGCGGTCCAATTGGTTTTGAACCCCAGCTCCATAGAAATATGGAAGCTTATATGGATGACATAGTGGTCAAAACCAAGGACAGGGCAACCCTCATACCGGATTTGCAAGAAACGTTTGTGAACCTGCGCAAGATCAATCTCAAGCTGAACCCTGAGAAGTGTGTCTTTGGCGTCCCGTCCGGCAAGCTTCTCGGGTTCTTTGTGTCACAGCGTGGGATAGAGGCCAATCCGGACAAGATCAAAGCTATAGAGAAGATTGAAGCACCCAAGCGAATCAAGGATGTGCGTCGGCTTGCTGGTTGCGTCGCCGCCATGGGCAGATTCATTTCCAAGTCTGCCGAGCGCACCCTTCCCTTTTTCAAGATCCTCAAAAAGGCGGGCCCGATGGAGTGGACGCCAGAAGCCAAAGCAGCATTGCAAGATTTGAAGAAGTACCTCTCCTCCGCGCTAATACTAGTTGCGCCTAGGCCACAGGAGCCGTTGCTGCTATACCTGGAGGCAACGAACCAGGTGGTCAGCGCCGCACTAGTGGCGCAGAGAGAGGTTGACGACGAGGTAATGGCAGCGACAAAGCCCGACACCACCAATGCAGAGACGACACAGCCAGTTGAAGTGCCACCGAAGAACAAAATGATGCAGCACCCGGTCTACTTTGTTAGTTCCCTCCTGCAGGGAGCTAGATCAAGGTACTCCGGCGTGCAGAAACTGCTCTTCGGCCTTCTTATGGCCTCGAGGAAGCTGCGTCACTACTTCCAGGCACACGAGATCACTGTCGTCACTCACCTCCCTCTGCAACGGATATTGCACAATCCAGATGCAACGAGAAGAATTGTGGAATGGGCACTGGAGCTGTCCAGCTTTGGCCTCAAGTTTGAAAGTACTTCGACGATTCAGAGCCGAGTCCTGGCGGAGTTCATTGCAGAATGGACCGCAACACCTGACGAAGAAGCCCAAGAGACTGCTCTCCCCGGCAAGGAGGCAAGTTGCAGTTGGATCATGTACGTTGATGGAGCTTTCTCCTTACACGGCGCCGGGGCTGGCGTACTGCTTGTCGCGCCCACCGGAGAGCACCTCAAGTACGTGATCTAGATGCACTTCCCCAGGGAGGTGTCAACAAACAATACGGCAGAGTACGAAGGGCTGCTTGCCGGTCTTAGGATCGCGGCGGACCTCGGAATCAAGAAGCTCATCGTCAGGGGCGACTCGCAGCTCGTATTCAAGCAAGTCAACAAGGACTACCAGAGCCCGTTGATGAAGGCCTACGTCGATGAAGTGAGAAAGCTGGAAGAGCGTTTCGACGGTATACAGGCTGAATACGTTCCCCGAGCGGAGAACGA
Source organism: Triticum urartu (assembly GCF_003073215.2). Classification (NCBI taxonomy): domain Eukaryota; kingdom Viridiplantae; phylum Streptophyta; class Magnoliopsida; order Poales; family Poaceae; genus Triticum; species Triticum urartu. The sequence continues at coordinate 40,203,787 of NC_053025.1, forward strand.
TATCGCCGATTACCTGTAAAAACGCGCTGCCCTCAAGCTACCTGTGGAACCAGGTACCTTTGTGCTCCAGCTAACTCAGCCATCCGTTGATCCATCAACAGAGCAGAACAAGAGGAGGAAATCAGGACCCGGAAAGTACTTTCCCGCCGAGCTCCCCGAAGCCGCCGGCAAGGATGTTGCCGGGGACACTGAGCCCGCCACGGGACGGCTAGCTCCGGTGGAGCGTCAAGCTCTTGCCGTCGAGACAGCCGCTCCTATAGCGGAGGAAATGCCTTTAGTCCTCGCCGTCGAGCCCCAGGCTCCAGCGTGGGCACAGCATACTGTCTGATTCCTCCAAACAGGGGAACTTCCTGAAGAGCAGGAAGAAGCGGAAAAAGTAACCCGTCGCTCTACCATGTACCAGTTCGTCGATGACGTCCTATACAGAAAGAGGCCGAACGGTGTCAAATTGAAGTGTATCCCTCGGGAGGAAGGACTGGAGCTGTTGGCGGAGATACACAGAGACATATGTGGATCCCACATCGGGTCAAGGGCCCTTGCCGGCAAGGCATTTCGGTAAGGCTTCTTCTGGCCCACCGCCCTCCAGGATGCGACGACACTAGTCACCAGGTGTGAAGCGTGTCAGTGCCATTCAAAGAAGCTTCATCAGCCAGCTCAAGCCCTTCAAACCATTCCTCTCTCCTGGCCCTTCGGTCTGGGGGCTCGACATACTGGGCCTTTTCCCCCGCGCTGTCGGGGGCTTTGAGTACTTGTATGTTGCAATCGACAAGTTCACAAAGTGGCCGAAGGTGGAGGCGGTGAGGAAGGTCACAGCTCAGTCAGCCATCAAGTTCTTCAAGGGACTAGTGTGCCGTTTTGGTGTACCCAACAGGGTCATCACCGACAATGGAACACAGTTCACAAGCCGCACCTTCATGCAATATATCCAAGACCTCAGCAGCAAAGTCTGTTTCGCTTCTGTTGCTCACCCACGAAGCAATGGTCAAGCTGAGAGGGCAAACGCTGAAGTACTGCGAGGCTTAAGGACCAAGACCTTTGATAGGTTGCACAAGAGTGGGAGGCGCTGGATTGATGAGTTGCCGACGGTTCTTTGGTCGATCAGGACGACGCCAAATCGAGCCACCGGCCAGACACCCTTTGCCCTAGTATACGGGGCAGAAGCAGTTCTCCCCATTGAACTCATATATGGGTCACCTCGAGTGCTCACTTATGGTGAGCTTCAGCAAGAGCAACTGCGGCAAGATGACGCAATGCTCCTTGAGGAAGATCGTCTTTGGGCGGCTATGAGAGCAGCACGCTACCAGCAAGCCTTGCGCCGCTACCATAGCCGCAAGGTTCATGCCCGAAGCCTTGAGGGAGGCGACCTTGTCCTTCGGCGCGTTCAATCGGCCAAGAATTCCAACAAGTTGACGCCAAAGTGGGAAGGCCCTTATCGGGTAATACGAGTCACCAGGCCCGGCGCAGTCCGCCTGGAGACCGAAGATGCCGTTCTGGTGAGTAACTCCTGGAACATTGAGCATCTTCGCAAGTTCTACCCATGAGGCGCGGCTTGCCGGGCCCCCCGGCAAGCCACCTTTTGTACAAGCATTGTCGATGATGCATGTAACCCTTTGTACAAAGCCAGGGGCAGACCCTGAGCATAAATGAATGAAGCGCTGGCGCCCTAAGTTATAGCATGCATGCTAGGTCAAGTCTCGTCCTTGGTTAGGGTTGATAGTGCTTAGCGGCGACTAACCCCTAGCTTAGAGGTCGAGTGTGCGTCTCTTTGTCTTTCTTTTGTCTTCTTTGGTTCACAGGACACACGGATATCCGTGCCGAACCACTTGGGGAGGAAAAGAAGATGAACAGACCAGCATCTAGCCCCCGGCAAGCCAGCATTGCCGGGGGCTGCAAGAGCAAAGATTCACCCACGGCGAACCAGGGTTGCCGGGGGCTGCATCTTCAGATAAGTTCTTCATCCCTTATCATGCATTCCATTATGGACTGAGGTATGTGAAACCTCATTTTCCCCTAAGCTACCGTGCTCCCATAACTCTAGGCCCTAGGGCTCGTTCCTGGGGCCAAGTTTGGTCGTAGTCACGACAGCGAAAGGATGAAACAAGGAGCCAGAACCCGCCTCATCCCTGCCTCCGCCAAAGGCGTGAGGAAGGTCGAGCGAAGTGGGGAGATGGCAAGGCCTGTTGCCGGGAAAGGAAATGTTTATCTTGAAGATATCAAGGATTTACTCCTTGTCGTGGGTTCCACCCGCAAACAAATGACCCGGCAAGCATCCCTTTTTCATTAAAAAACATTCCACTCAGGTACAGTCCATAGGGAATGAAAAACATGAATGATGGGATTACAAGTTTTAAATTCAGCTAAGGCCCGAAGGCTTACAAACTAAAAAGAGATAAGGTGCCCGTAATCCCTTTCTTGTCCCTCTCCTCAGGAGGCAGGTCAAGGAGGCGAAAAGGGCAAAAGGGGCGCCTAGGCGAGCTACGGGTGGCAGAAGACACCAAGAGAACATCTCGGTGGCCATCCGAAGGCTGGATGGTGATGGCAGCGCCGGAAGCAGAGCTCGAAGACGAGGCGGCAGGACGTCAACACGCGTCGAAGGCGTCGGTGCCCGTGTACTCCGATTTGATGGCCTTGCCGCCCACCCTCTTCCTGTTCCGCAGCCTCCCAACACCAGCCGCCCAAGGAGACGACCCCGAGAAGTTCAGGGAGCCGGCGACACGGATGATAGGGTCGCCAGTGCCGCACGGAGCGGCGCCCGACACCTAATCGGACCCGTCATCCTGCCGCCTACTACCCTCGTCGTCGCTGCCGCTGTCCTCCTCGTCACTCCCGCCCGAGGAGGAGTCTTCACTATCAGAAGAGCTCTCCACGCAACACCTTGCACGGGTCCCAAAACACCCGAAGACCTTGACGGAGAGAAGGCCACCCTCCATCAGCTTGAAATGGAGAGTGAGCCCCTCCGTTAAGCGGTGGATATGAGCAAACGTCTTCCATCCCCGACAAAGATACATCACGTGAGGGGGGGGGAAGTCGACGCGGACCCGCATGCCGCTGATCCCACAGCCCCTCATGTGCAGCTGCAGCGACTCCGGCGGATCCAGCTCCATATCCCGTGCGAATGGAGTCGGGAGGCGAAGGCGACGGCGAGGCGGCCGGTGCAGCCTGACGAAGAACTCGCAAGGGTCATCCCCAACGTGGCCCTCCATGGGGGAGGAACTACTGGCGGAGGCGAGGCCGGCGCGCCGCCCCGTCCTCCTCTTCCCCGAGCGCCTCGGCCTCGCCCACGGCCTCGCCCCTCCCCCTTCCCCTTGCGGCTGGCTCTGCCACCGCGGGTGCAGGAGAAGGAGGGACGCGTTGTCGAGCGGCGACCCTCACCGCCACCGTTGAAGGACCAGGATTCCCTCTCTGCATGGAAGATGGAAGGGGGGAGCACAAGCTGAAGGAAGGAGGAGATGAAAAGAATGCGGGACCCATCCCCCCTCCTGCTCGTTATAAAGGAACGGGGTGGGGGCTCGGCCGCCCCGCTCAGCCAATCAAGACGTGGAAGGCGTAGGGAACTAGGACCGACCCGCCGCCCCAGCCCGCGACGGCCCGGTTTCCCACCTCCACCGTTCGCCACCCCAAGTGCATGAGAGCCACGTGGCGGGCGTGCAGGACCGAGGCAACGGGTGAGGCGATCTCTCCCCACCCCGTGATCGTGGGGAGTGGACGCCTTGAAGACCATGCCTCGGCCCCGTTCAGTAAATGGGCCGCGCCTCCACGCCTCCCTCCATTTATGGGGAAGGCGCGAACCGCCCCCTTTACTATGACGTGACGCATGCATGCAGAGCTCAGCCCCACGCATGCCGCCCACGTCACACACGCCTTCCCACGCCGCGCCACGCGCGAGAAGCATGGGAAGCGCAGCGCGCGAAGAGACTTACCACGGTAAAAACCGCCCCGCCTGCCCGCGCACCGTTTTTGGGCCTAGCCCAACGACGCGATTGCGCTTACGTGTGGCCCAGGACCGGGGGCTCCTGTCGGTGTACAAAGAGAGGGGTACACTTTTTGTACCCCTATAACTGTGCACGGGCAGTCTGAGCCACGGGCACCACCACACTGAGCAAGGCAAGGGAGGTGAGCCAAGGTAAGGCCGAAGCTCAAGAGAAGCAGAACAACGCCAAGACCAAGACCACAAAGAGCAAAGGCGACGAAGCGGACCCCCCCGGCAAGATCCTTGCCGGGAGGCGGTTTTAGCAAACCTGGCAAGACCCTTGCCGTGGCAGCTCGCCCCACACCTACGGAGTGAGTCACCCTTGAGTCCACTGCCCCCATGGGGCAAGGATTCGGGAGACATCCCCGTGGTGGCATGCGGATCTTTGTGAAGACATTCAAGATCAGATACACCCTTTAGAAGATGATGATCCTTGGCGGGATCCCGGCCAAGGAGGACCACTAGGCCCCTGGCAAGAGCCTTGCCGGGGATAACAGTAGGCGCCACGGCAAGACCCTTGCCGGGGCCCCGACAAGGCCCTTGCCAAGAACACCCGTATGGCCACCATCAGGCCCACGCCAGTCAAACCTCCACCGCCGTTCGCATGCAGCTGCCGACCCAACCAGCTGGGCAGGCACCTGCGTGGCGGCATGCGGATCTTCGTGGAGACCCACCGCTGCGCCACCTTAGCTGCCTGCCTGCCTACATGGCACCGTGGGCACCGCTGGCCAGGGCGCGTGTCGACACGAGAGGGAGCAGCGACGGACGAGACAGGGCTCTCCCTCATCCCCGATAAAGCAAGGACACCTAGGCAAGACGCATTAAATGCGCCTTGTCATGTAATGCGAGGGATAACCTCACATCACTGTACCCTTTCCACCTCCTGTGTGCCACTGTGGCAACCCCTTTCCTATAAAAGGAGGCCCGAGGCGACCAGGAGGAGGATTCGGCTTTTTGGAGCTCCTCATGCCTCATAGCTAGCTCAAGAACACAGATATACAATCCACCAAAGCAGGAGTAGGGTTTTACGCATCCTCGCGGCCCGAACCTGGATAAACGAACCGTGTGCTATCTGCTTGATCCGCTCTTCTCATGACCCCGCGCCCCGCAACCGTAGTAGGGATTCTTGTGATCCCATAGGTGTCGTTCCCACTGACATCGCTGTTTGAGAGGTCTCAAGTCCTTAAAGACTTTTTCTGCTTCGGGCGAGGAGTCGGCCTTGTCCGGCTTAGGCGCGTATAGCGCCCCAAATTCGGCCCTCCGAATACTAGGGGCTTCGCCAAAATTTAAAATTGTAGAATTCTATGGCTAAGTGAGAGTGATAAAGCATTATAGTCCGATTGCCTGGTTCGTTGCGCTGAACACCTCCCTCAAAGGACCCAAAATTGGGGTAAAGAGTGCTCATTTTTATCCCGAACGCCCCAGTACTAGTTACATGGGGGCAGAAGCCGACGACTGGCCAACTCTCAGATTTTATAAACGGCCGCACAAAAGGTAACATTTTAAATTAAGAAAAGCGTCCCATGGCGCAAATGAACTCGTTTCATATTACAGGATCACATGAGCATGTTCATTGAAAAATTACATCCTTGGCACACTCATCCGCCACAAGGCGGGAACCCTTCAGGACACTCTCATAATACATTTTGGGGCAGCGATGCTCCTTGCCCCTGGCGGCCCCTCCTTCACCAGCTTCACTGTAACACCACATATGTAACCTGCCATAATTGTATTCCAACTCTTGCCATTTTCGGCACTAAGTTATGATATTTCCTCATTGTCGGGTTTTTGTCTTCGTGTTGCTTTTGTCTTTGTCATGCATCTCATGTCATGTCATCATGTGCATCGTATTTGCATACATGTTCGTCTCATGTATCCGAGCATTTTCCCATTTTGCATTTCGGCGCTCCTATGTCCTCCGGTGTCCCCTTTTGCCTCTTTTTCGTGTGTGGGTGTTAAACGTTCTAGGATTGGACCAAGACTTGCCAAGCGGCCTTGGTTTACTACCGGTAGACCGCTTGTCAAGTTTCGTGCCATTTGAACTTCGTTTGATACTCCAACGGTTAATCGAGGAACCGAAAAGGCCTCCTGTGTGTTGCAGCCCAACACCTCTCCAAAGTGGCCCAAAACCCACCTAAACCCCCTCCATCATCTCGGCTGTTCGATCACGATCGCGTGGCCTCAAACCGTGCTCAATTTGGAGCCTCCTAGCTCCCTCTACCTATAAAAAGGCATCTCCCCCAAAAATCTGGATCCCTAACCCTAGCCTCTCCTTCCCCGCGACGCCGGACACGTCCGGATCAGACCGGACGTGTCCGCCCCGCCGCCTCAGCCTCTCCCGCGCCGCCACGTCACCGCCGCCGACCCACCGCCGCCAAGGCCCGCAGGGCCCAGATCCAGCCCCCGCGGGCCCGTACTCCGCCGCCGCCGCCCACGGATGAACCCGCCGAGGCCGCCGCGCCTCCGAACGCCCAGCGCCGCCCCTCCGCCGCGCCGCCGCTCCTTCTGCTCGTCGGCGCTGCCACGCCACCGCAGCCACCGCCGCCGACCGCCCCACGCCGATGTGCGCCTCCTCACTGCCCGGCGCCGACCTCGCCCGCCTTCTCCAAGTCTGTTCCGGCCACCTCCGTCCACTCCGGCGCGTTTCCGGCGAAGCCCCAGCGAACTTCGGTTTCCATGCTTGATCCTGATCCAGATCTGGACGAAACCCTAGCCGGGTTGACTTTTTCTCCTAAGTCCCAGTAATTTTTAGCATATTTCATCATGCCATATCTTTGCATCTGTGGCTCCGTTTTGGGCGTGTGGCATATCAAATTGTTCGTCTCGATGTGTACTTCATTTCATCCCATTGCACCATGTTCATTTGAGTTCATCTTGATGCCCTAAATGTTGTTGCAAGAGTGCTATGCAATGTTAGTTTTAGATTCTTATCAGAGATTGGACATTTGTCATTTTTGCCATGTTTAATGTGTGCCTCCTATGAACTTGAGCCCTACATGTGTTTTGAAGTATGCCATGCCATCTTTACAGGGGTGTATGCCATGTATTTTTGTGGTCTTTGTGGTGACTAGCACAAGCATGCAAAGTAGCTCTCGTAATGTTGCTGATTTCAGGGATTCAGGGACTTAGAAATCTTCTAAGTCATTTTCCTGATTATATTTTTATGCCATGTATTCTTCCAAGTAAAAACAATAGCTCAACGCAACCAACGCGCTTAGGGGTTGTCAATCCCTTCATAGTCACTTACGAAAGTGAGATCTGATAGAGATGATAAATAATATTTTTGGTATTTTTGGTATAGAGATGCAAAGTGAAAAGTAAAAGGCAAAGTAAAAGCAAAGCAATAATAAAGTAATAGAGATTGATATGATGAGAAATAGACCCGGGGGCCATAGGTTTCACTAGTGGCTTCTCTCAAGAGCATAAGTATTCTATGGTGGGTGAACAAATTACTGTTGAGCAGTTGACAGAATTGAGCATAGTTATGAGAATATCTAGGTATGATCATGTATATAGGCATCACGTCCGAGACAAGTAGACCGACTCCTGCCTGCATCTACTACTATTACTCCACTCATCGACCGCTATCCAGCATGCATCTAGAGTATTAAGTTAAAAATAGAGTAACGCTTTAAGCAAGATGACATGATGTAGAGGAATAGTTTCATGCAATATGATAGAAACCCCATCTTGTTATCCTCGATGGCAACAATACAATATGTGCCTTGCTGCCCCTTTCTGTCACTGGGAAAGGACACCGCAAGATCGAACCCAAAGCTAAGCACTTCTCCCATGGCAAGAACAACCAATCTAGTAAGCCAAACCAAACTGATAATTCAAAGAGACTTGCAAAGATAACCAATCATACATAAAAGAATTCGGAGAAGATTCAAATATTATTCATAGATAAACTGGATCATAAACCCACAATTCATCGGTCTCAACAAACACACTGCAAAAAGAAGATTACATCGAATAGATCTCCACAAGATAGGGGGAGAACATTGTATTGAGATCCAAAAATAGAGAAGAATCCATCTAGCTACTAACTATGGACCCGTAGGTCTGAAGTAAACTACTCACACTTCATCGGAAGGGCTTGGATGATGATGTAGAAGCCCTCCGTGATCGATTCCCCTTCCGGTGGAGCTCCGGAACAGGCCCCAAGATGGGATCTCGTGGATACAGAAAGTTGCGGTGGTGGAATTAGGTTTTTGGCTCCGTCCCCGATTGTTTGGCGGTACGTAGGTATATATAGGAGGAAGGAGTACGTCGGTGGAGCTTCGAGGGGCCCACGAGGCAGGGGGCGCGCCCTAGGGGGGTGGCGCCCTCCACCCTCGTGACCACCTCGTGACTTTCTTGACGGAGGGTCCAAGTCTCCTAGATCTTATCTGATGAGAAAATCACGTTTCCGAAGATTTCATTCTGTTCGGACTCCGTTTGATATTTTGTTTCTCCGAATCACTGAAATAGGCAAAAAACAGCAATTCTGGGCTGGGCCTCCGGTTAATAGGTTAGTCCCAAAAATAATATAAAAGTGGAAAATAAGCCCATATAGTCCAAAACAGTAGATAATATAGCATGGAGCAATCAAAAATTGTAGATACGTTGGAGACGTATCAATGTGTATTACCGAGTGGGCCCAGAGATACCTCTCCGACAATCAGAGTGACAAATCCTAATCTCGAAATACGCCAACCCAACAAGTACCTTCGGAGACACCTGTAGAGCACCTTTATAATCACCCAGTTACGTTGTGACGTTTGGTAGCACACAAAGTGTTCCTCCAGTAAACGGGAGTTGCATAATCTCATAGTCATAGGAACATGTATAAGTCATGAAGAAAGCAATAGCAACAAACTAAACGATCAAGTGCTAAGCTAACGGAATGGGTCCGAGTCAATCACATCATTCTCCTAATGATGTGATCCCGTTAATCAAATGACAACTCTTTGTCTATGGCTAGGAAACATAAGCATCTTTGATCAACGAGCTAGTCAAGTAGAGGCATACTAGTGACACTCTGTTTGTCTATGTATTCACGAATGTATCATGTTTCCGGTTAATACAATTCTAGCATGAATAATAAACATTTATCATGATATAAGGAAATAAATAATAACTTTATTATTGCCTCTAGGGCATATTTCCTTCAACTTCTTCCTCCTATATATACCTACGTACCACCAAACTACCAAATACGGAGCCAAAAACCTAATTCCACCGCCGCAACCTTCTGTACCCGTGAGATCCCATCTTGGGGCCTTTTCCGGAGCTCCACCGGAGGGGGCATTGATCACGGAGGGCTTCTACATCAACACCATAGCCTCTCCGATGATGTGTGAGTAGTTTACCTCAGACCTTCGGGTCCATAGGTAATAGCTAGATGGCTTCTTCTCTCTCTTTGGATCTCAATACAAAGTTCTCCATGATTCTCGTGAAGATCTCATCGATGTAATCTTCTTTTGTGGTGTGTTTGTTGAGACCGATGAATTGTGGGTTTATGATCAAGTTTATCTATGAACAATATTTGAATCTTCTCTAAATTCGTTTATGTATGATTGGTTATCTTTGCAAGTCTCTTCGAATTATCAGTTTGGTTTGGCCTACTAGATTGATCTTTCTTGCAATGGGAGAAGTGCTTATCTTTGGGTTCAATCTTGCGGTGTCCTTTCCCAGTGACAGTAGGGGCAGCAAGGCACGTATTGTATTGTTGCCATCGAGGATAACAAGATGGGGTTTATATCATATTGCATGAGTTTATCCCTCCACATCATGTCATCTTACTTAAAGCGTTACTCTGTTCCTTTGAACTTAATACTCTAGATGCATGCTGGATAGCGGTCGATGTGTGGAGTGATAGTAGTAGATGCAGGCAGGAGTCGGTCTACTTGTCTCGGACGTGATGCCTATATACATGATCATACCTAGATATTCTCATAACTATGCTTAATTCTGTCAATTGCTCAACAGTAATTTGTTTACCCACCGTAATACTTATGCTCTCGAGAGAAGTCACTAGTGAAACCTATCGCCCCGGGGTCTATTTTCCATCATATTAATCTCCCGCCAACAAGCTATTTCTGGTGCCGTTTTTATTTCGCTTTATTTACTTTGCATCTTTATCATAAAAATACCAAAAATATTATCTTATAATATCTATCAGATCTCACTTTCGTAAGTGACCGTGAAGGGATTGACAACCCCTTTATTGCGTTGGTTGCGAGGATTTTATTTATTTATGTAGGTGCGAGGGACTCGTGCGTGGCCTCCTACCGGATTGATACCTTGGTTCTCAAAAACTAAGGGAAATACTTACGCTACTTTGTTGCATCACCCTTTCCTCTTTAAGGGAAAACCAATGCAGTCCTCAAGAGGTAGCAAGAAGGATTTCTGGCGCCGTTGCCGGGGAGTCTACGCAAAAGTCAACATACCAAGTACCCATCACAAACCCTCATCTCCTGCATTAAATTATTTGCCATTTGCCTCTCGTTTTCCTCTCCCCCACTTCACCCTTGTCGTTTTATTCGCCCCCTCTTTTCCGTTCGCCTCTTTCTCGCGTGCTTCTTGTTTGCTCGTGTGTTGGATCGCTTGCTTGTCACAATGGCTCAAGATAATACAAAATTGTGTGACTTTACTAATACCAACAACAATGATTTTCTTAGCACTCCGATTGCTCCTCTTACCGATACTGAATCTTGTGAAATTAATGCTGCTTTGTTGAATCTTGTCATGAAATATCAATTCGCTGGCCTTCCTAGTGAAGATGCCGCTACCCATCTTAATAGCTTCGTTGATTTGTGTGATATGCAAAAGAAGAAAGATGTGGACAATGATATTATTAAATTGAAGCTATTTCCTTTTTCTCTTAGAGATCATGCTAAAACTTGGTTTTCATCGTTGCCTAAAAATAGTATTGATTCTTGGAATAAGTGCAAAGATGCTTTTATCTCTAAGTATTTTCCTCCCGCTAAGATCATCTCTCTTAGAAACAATATCATGAATTTTAAGCAACTTGATCATCAACATGTTGCACAAGCTTGGGGGAGGATTTTATTTGTTTGTGTAGGTGCGAGGGACTCGTGCGTGGCCTCCTACTGATGATACCTTGGTTCTCAAAACTGAGGAAAATACTTACGGCTACTTTGCTGGCATCACCCTTTCCTCTTCAAGGGAAAACCAACCAGTGCTCAGAGGTAGCAGTAACGCAACGTGCAGGTGTGCATGGTGATGGGCCCAGACCCTGGCGCGCATTGGGTTAGACCGGCGTGCTGACCTCTCTGTGTGCCTTAGGTAGGCTGCAACGCGTTGATCTTCCGAGGGCTGGGCATGAACCCAGGAAAGTGTGTCCGGCCAGAGGGATCGAGCGTGTTGGGAATGGGTGCACTCCTGCAGAGAAGTTTATATCTTCGCATTAGCCGTGTCCCTCGGTAAAAGGATGACCCGGAGTTGTACCTTGACCTTATTGACAACTAGAACGGATACTAATAAAACACACCCTTCCAAGTGCCCAGATACAACCCGTGATCGCTCTCTCAACAGGGGGGCAACGAGAGAGATCGGCCGGGTAGATTATGCTAATGCGATGGATACTTGGTTGACTTACCATCCTACTCTCTTCTACTGCTTCAAGATGGAGGATGCAGAAGCGTAGTCTTCGATAGGACTAGCTATCCCCTCTTATTCTGGCATTCTGCAGTTCAGTCCACAGATACAACCCATTTCATTGATCCAATGCATATGTAGTGTAGATCCTTGCTTGTGAGTACTTTGGATGAGTACTCAGGTTGCTTTGCTACTTCTTTTCCCCCTTTTTCCCGGTTATTGCGATCATATGATGGAGTCCATGGAGGATCCCGAGGATATTCGACTATGGAGTTCGCTTCGAGAGTAGTTAGGAGTCCCAGGCAGGCCTAACGCCTCTTTCAATTTGTACCCCCAGTTTGTGCTAGCCATCTTATGGCAAACTTGTAACTTATGTTCTTCAGATATTATTGTCTTCCGGACTCTTTTGTTTTTGAGCTTATATCGAGCCCCCGAGGCCTGTCTTGTAATATAAAGCTTGTATATTTTTAATTTGTGTCTAGAGTGTTGTGATATCTTCTTCCCGTGAAGTCCTTGATCTGATCGTACACATTTGCGTGTATGATTAGTGGTATGTCATCGGAGGGCGTCATAGCCGCCTTCCATGGCTACCCCCTCTTGTGAGTCGCCCCATACGCCATTCTGATCTAGGCTCGGTAGTCATCGCCGCCCCCCATAACTCATTTCCTAGAAAATATGCACGAGTTTTTTTTCCTCAACTAACGCAACAAATACCCAACGAGCTTTTATAAGGCTCGTTTATTTTTTCCACAAGTATAACCATGAATCTGTGCATGTGGGGCATATGCCATGATATATGATGCCAAAATGATTGAAATATCACCATAAACACGTATAAAATGCAAGACCGTTGAATCAACCATGAAATAATCAATCATGTCATAGGTCGCTTGGTCAGTGGAAATGCAAGGAGACTACTGGGGATATGATCATAATGACACCGCCAAAAGAATGAAATATTCTCTTTCGTGTTTTGTTTGATGACATGCAATATGCAATGTCAGGAGTGTTATTAACATACAGTGTCTCACATTTACTGCACCACTAATGGTTTCATGTGATCAGTTTTTAGTATGCTTCTCTTTTAGTTTGAAATGTCTACAAAATAGCCATGGACCTTACAAGTAATGGAAATATTTCGAAAAGCATGCATGTAGGGAATTCAATAGGATTAAACACATGCACGGACACGCCGCCTTCCAATGCACCCTCTCTTTCGAGCCGCTCCATACATCACTAGATCGGGATCACGCCATGGCGCGAGGGTGCCGGTCCCAACGTTTTGATCAAGCGGGTAATACGAAGTTAGTAGTAATTCAGGTTTAGCATGTGCTATTAAATTATGATCATTGAAAAGTTTGTTAATACAAATAAATAAATTTAAGTTGGACCTTTCCATGATCAAACTTTAGTTTCTTTGAGTGTTCCTATATAACAAATCCAATCTACAGGAAAATAATTTTAAACTGACCGTATATTATTTCATAAAAACAAATTTTTAAAGCAATTAAGCTTCAAAATAGGCACTTCTCCAACACATTTTCTATATTCTAATTCTAATAAAGCCAAGTGCAAACCTAAACTTACGAAAATATTATCAGTTTGAAAACATCCTGGAATGTAGGTGACTAAAAAATGTCAGTTTATCACAAAGCTACAAATTGTAGAATTCACAAAAAAAAACTAAGCATAAAAAGATGTCTAATGCAGAAAATTGCTGAGCCAGATCAATTAACTCTAAATTTTATTTATGTGACCTAGAACCCGAATATGTCAACGACCTAAACCAGAAAATTGCTGAGCCAGATCATTCTTACTCCACGGTATTCATCATCAACAATGAGGCTGCACTTACACCTTGACATACACCTTCAAGCAATCAAACCTTAGCTCAATGCAACAGAAGCATAGCTCCACGAGCAGATAATGCATTGAAACTATAGGTGCAGAAGAAAAGTAGAAGTAGAAATAAAGTAGGTGCCTCCTCTCTAAGTGCCGCTGTCGCCGCTGCCTCTCCCAGTGCCGCCGCCGCGATAGCCCCTTCCCCTAGATCCCAAGGGGGTCGGGGTGAGCACCGTCGATGATCACCTCGGCCTCCCCCTGTGTCGGCGGCGGCACAGCAGAGGTGGTCGAGCCATCGAGGTAAGCAGCGGTGGGCAGCTGTACGGTATGTCCTCTTATTTTTCTCTTTCGTCGACGATGCCTCCGCGCCTTCCAGCGTCACCTCACCAACCACCAACAACAGCAGCATAGGGATCTATAGCTAGTGAACAATGAGTCGATTACAGAAATAGAGCAGAGGTAACTTGGAATGGAAGAAGAAAAGAAGTTTATTGGGTGGCAACGACCTTGGTGGGGTGGACGACGTCGTCGTCAAGGTCCAGGTCAATGTCCTCCTCGTCCATGGAGGGAGGGCACCTACTGCATCCAAAACGTACAAAAAGTAAATAAGCAAGGATTGACAAACAAAGCAAGCAATTTTTTTTACAGAGAAATAGAATGCCCAGCTCAGAGCAGAGTACAATCTTTTAACTGGAAATATCTGCAAACTGATGCAAGTGTGTAGAAACTTGGTTGTATATATAGCATCAATCAATCCTCTCATATTATTCAATGAACATTGAGACTATGTAAACTCGAACACTATGAACAAGATCTAGAAACAGTGGCATAGCAGAGCAGCAATAAATTGGAAAAAAAATTGTTTAGATGCATATAGATTGTTTCCTTACTTAAAACCGAAAGAATTCAGAGTGAGGGCCTAGAGAGGTGCACTGAAGATGGCATTCTGTTGATGAATGCTGAACAGGGACGATCATCAATGGAGATTACACTTGCTGATCAAAAGGCAGTGATGGAATCCCTTCCCCTGGCATGAGTTTCATACTAGTGATGGCACTTCTTCTTGCCTGTTGAGGACTAATCCCAGAAATATATTATTTTTCCTGAAGCTCGGTGTAGCACAACATGGGCACGGACACATCAGTGGCTCTCTACACGATTGATGTAGGTTGCATCCCCTTGGTGACAATGAGGACCCCAACAATGCTTCTCCTGCATTGTGCAACCAGTGAATGCGGACACCATCACAAAATTTGTTTAGAGCGAGTTCACTGAATTCTGTTGTGTTCCAAGTTTCAGGTTGACATGAAGAATTTGAATGTTGAATTATTTTTTACCTTTCCATGAGCTTACCTTGTATATTAAAATCAGAGCTCCATTCTATAATAATGACACAATATACTTCCTATTCATAATTCTGATCACATTAACAAATTCTTTTTCAGACAATACATGCATAAAGAAGTCTAGAAATACATTAGATTTTTCCTTCAATTACGACAATAGAGTAAAGCATTTCAGAAGACGTGTGTTTTTTCTTAGTGTCTTAAACAAACACATGTTTACATGTGAGCTCACCTCCTTGTCGGATAAATCATTGGACTGGATCAAGGTCTCCAGCAGAAGCATCCTCTCACAAAGCATCTGTAGTATCCGCGGAAGAAAAGTCTCAATAAGATGACTCCATGACATATACTGTATTTTCTTCTAGTAAATCAAGGAACAATACACTTGATTTATGAAGAGTCGATGGTATGTAAACTTATTTAGGAACTCTAAACATACACTTCTCATCCAAAATTTATTGACCCTACTACATTTGTATTTCAAGAGGTAGCTACTGCAGAAAATGATATAACAAGAACATGTGATCTCCATAATAAGAATTGTATCTTTTAACTATAGATAATATTTTTCCTTGCAAAGAAATTTCCTAAATTACATCAGGACAGATAGAAAGCATATCATCAGTACTATATATAATGCAACTAAGAGTTTATTAGGCCATAATATGCCTTTCTATGGTAGCCATAGTAACTTCAATGTTCATGTCCCGAAAAGTTAAAGTGAGAAGTCAAGAGAGATAGAAAAACTCCATGTGTTTACCCACACTGAGCATGCAAAAATATACAACCCGCAGAAGCATCAAAGAACACATTATTAGAACCAGCATGGTCCAGACTTACTTTGAAGCAACACTAATAAATTCACATCTTGTACATGCCAAAACAAAAAAATGTATTGCCAAGAAGCAAGATGAACAAAATCATGTGCCTCCTGTAAAAATGTGAACCACCTAGAAACTGCATGGCCATACAAAGAACAACGACCATCAAAAGAAAACAACCATCAAAAGAACTTCCACACACAAAAAACCATCGAAAGAACCGCCCCAGAAAAAATGTATCTGTGACTGAACGCCTCCATCACTAACAAAAACATTAGTCTAAACCCCTCCAAGGACAGAGCAATCAGGCGCCATCTCTCAAACATAAAGAATGGAATGGAACTGATAGTAGCTCGTAACAGCCTCAGACAGAGGCATGTAGGACCAATGTACAACAAACATTCCTGTAAAATAATGAAAGAATAACCCAGAAGACACTTTTAAACCATATATAAAACACAAAGAAGCATGTATGCTTTCTCTTCTATTACTAATGCTATCATGGAACTAAATATGAAGCCATGGATGTGACATAGAAGCCCTTCTTCCACTATATGTTTAGCCACTCAAAGGGAAATGAATCATTGCTTTATATGCAGGATTGATATGCAGGACAGAACTTTAAATCGTTCCCTTGCTTTGAAAGAATTTAGTAATGATTAGAAACACTTCTAAAAAATCTTAAGCACGCCCTCATCTATTATATTATTTATCCCTCATATCCACTTGTATAGTATTATTTATCCCAACGTATGTTACATCAGATAATATCAGTCATCGAGATAATTTCAGTGCCAATAAAGTTCAAATAGACAAATTCAGCACCTAAATGATCAGATATAAGTTCAGATCCTTTACTGAACCTTTAATTGCACTTTTTATCCCTAGGTAAAATGGAACATCTGTACAAAAAACTGCAATAAGATTCTATTAACCTAAGGAACAAAATCAAAATAATTAACCAAACATAAGAGTTCTAGGGCCAGGAGGTAAACTCTCTTCATCAAGACATAAGCAAGTAATCTAACCAATACAAAAACAAGAATCAGACCATGCATCCGGCGGAGCAGCAGTGGTGCCATGGTGCCGTCCAATCTCACTCACGAATGACCTCAATGTTGGATCGAAAGAAGCAACCATAGATCGAAACAGTGTCAAACCCGGGATGCCACCGCATGTAGTTTTGCTACCACCCAGACAGCCCAAAGTCATGATTATACAATGACACGCGAATGATTTACTCATGTCATAGTACCTGTGTAAGTGAATATGTCAAATAATCGTGTTAACAAACCACAAAGGTTAAAAGCTCGTAATGCACAAGTATCATGATTATAACACCAGCAAAAAAATAGTTTTGGTTGTGTCACTACGGCAAGACAAAAATCTCATGTAATATGATTGGGCTTAGATTAATTCGATCAATTAATAATATTGTCTGGTGAAAAGACTTGAGCATTAAACACAATATAAATACCAAACTATATGAATCATACTCAAGATTATGTTGCATAGTCAGTCAAGACCTCGATAAGATTTTGACAAAAAATGATTTTGTAATAGAAAAGAAAATGAAAAAAAGAACTGAATTTGAACCTACCAGGCCGATAACTTTCTTGTCTGACATTTTAAAATCCCCCATCTATGTTAATCTAATCAAATTATTCAATGAACTCCCACTTAGATAGACATCCCTCCAGTCATCTAAGTATAACATGATCCGAGTTAACTAGGCCGTGTCCGATCATCACGTGAGACGGACTAGTCAACATCAGTGAACATCTTCATGTTGATCGTATCTTCTATATGACTCATGCTCGACCTTTCGGTCTTCTGTGTTCCGAGGCCATGTCTGTACATGCTAGGCTCGTCAAGTCAACCTAAGTGTTTGCATGTGTAAATCTGTCTTACACCCGTTGTATGTGAACGTTGGAATCTATCACACCCGATCATCACGTGGTGCTTCGAAACAACGAACTGTCGCAACGGTGCACAGTTAGGGGGAACACTTTCTTTAAATTATTATGAGGGATCATCTTATTTACTACCGTCATTCCAAGTAAACAAGATGCAAAACATGATAAACATCACATGCAATCAAATAATAATAGTGACATGATATGGCCAATATCACATAGCTCCTTTGATCTCCATATTGGGGCTCCATGATCATCTTGTCACCGGCATGACACCATGATCTCCATCATCATGTCTCCATGAAGTTGCTCGCTAACTATTACTTCTATGGCTCCTGCCGGTTGTCATACTCATCGACATGTAAATTATCGGCCTGGTAGATTTTCAGGCAAGATTAACATAGATGGGGGATTTTAAAATGTCAGACAAGAAAGTTATCGGCCTGGTAGGTTCAAATTCAGTTCTTTCTTTCATTTTCTTTTCTATTACAAAATCATTTTTTGTCAAAATCTTATCGAGGTCTTGACTGACTATGCAACATAATCTTGAGTATGATTCATATAGTTTGGTATTTATATTGTGTTTAATGCTCAAGTCTTTTCACCAGACAATATTATTAATTGATCGAATTAATCTAAGCCCAATCATATTACATGAGAATTTTGTCTTGCCGTAGTGACATAACCAAAACTATTTTTTTGCTGGTGTTATAATCATGATACTTGTGCATTACGAGCTTTTAACCTTTGTGGTTTGTTAACACGATTATTTGACATATTCACTTACACAGGTACTATGACATGAGTAAATCATTCACGCGTCATTGTATAATCATGACTTTGGGCTGTCTGGGTGGTAGCAAAACTACATGCGGTGGCATCCCGGGTTTGACACTGTTTCGATCTATGGTTGCTTCTTTCGATCCAACATTGAGGTCATTCGTGAGCGAGATTGGACGGCACCATGGCACCACTGCTGCTCCGCCGGATGCATGGTCTGATTCTTGTTTTTGTATTGGTTAGATTACTTGCTTATGTCTTGATGAAGAGAGTTTACCTCCTGGCCCTAGAACTCTTATGTTTGGTTAATTATTTTGATTTTGTTCCTTAGGTTAATAGAATCTTATTGCAGTTTTTTGTACAGATGTTCCATTTTACCTAGGGATAAAAAGTGCAATATAAAGGTTCAGTAAAGGATCTGAACTTATATCTGATCATTTAGGTGCTGAATTTGTCTATTTGAACTTTATTGGCACTGAAATTATCTCGATGACTGATATTATCTGATGTAACATACGTTGGGATAAATAATACTATACAAGTGGATATGAGGGATAAATAATATAATAGATGAGGGCGTGCTTAAGATTTTTTAGAAGTGTTTCTAATCATTACTAAATTCTTTCAAAGCAAGGGAACAATTTAAAGTTCTGTCCTGCATATCAATCCTGCATATAAAGCAATGATTCATTTCCCTTTGAGTGGCTAAACATATAGTGGAAGAAGGGCTTCTATGTCACATCCATGGCTTCATATTTAGTTCCATGATAGCATTAGTAATAGAAGAGAAAGCATACATGCTTCTTTGTGTTTTATATATGGTTTAAAAGTGTCTTCTGGGTTATTCTTTCATTATTTTACAAGAATGTTTCTTGTACATTGGTCCTACATGCCTCTGTCTGAGGCTGTTACGAGCTACTATCAGTTCCATTCCATTCTTATGTTTGAGAGATGGCGCCTGATTGCTCTGTCCTTGGAGGGGTTTAGACTAATGTTTTTGTTAGTGATGGAGGCGTTCAGTCACAGATACATTTTTTCTGGGGCGGTTCTTTCGATGGTTTTTTGTGTGTGGAAGTTCTTTTGATGGTTGTTTTCTTTTGATGGTCGTTGTTCTTTGTATGGCCATGCAGTTTCTAGGTGGTTCACATTTTTACAGGAGGCACATGCTTTTGTTCATCTTGCTTCTTGGCAATACATTTTTTTGTTTTGGCATGTACAAGATGTGAATTTATTAGTGTTGCTTCAAAGTAAGTCTGGACCATGCTGGTTCTAATAATGTGTTCTTTGATGCTTCTGCGGGTTGTATATTTTTGCATGCTCAGTGTGGGTAAACACATGGAGTTTTTCTATCTCTCTTGACTTCTCACTTTAACTTTTCGGGACATGAACATTGAAGTTACTATGGCTACCATAGAAAGGCATATTATGGCCTAATAAACTCTTAGTTGCATTATATATAGTACTGATGATATGCTTTCTATCTGTCCTGATGTAATTTAGGAAATTTCTTTGCAAGGAAAAATATTATCTATAGTTAAAAGATACAATTCTTATTATGGAGATCAACATGTTCTTGTTATATCATTTTCTGCAGTAGCTACCTCTTGAAATACAAATGTAGTAGGGTCAATAAATTTTGGATGAGAAGTGTATGTTTAGAGTTCCTAAATAAGTTTACATACCATCGACTCTTCATAAATCAAGTGTATTGTTCCTTGATTTACTAGAAGAAAATACAGTATATGTCATGGAGTCATCTTATTGAGACTTTTCTTCCGCGGATACTACAGATGCTTTGTGAGAGGATGCTTCTGCTGGAGACCTTGATCCAGTCCAATGATTTATCCGACAAGGAGGTGAGCTCACATGTAAACATGTGTTTGTTTAAGACACTAAGAAAAAACACACGTCTTCTGAAATGCTTTACTCTATTGTCGTAATTGAAGGAAAAATCTAATGTATTTCTAGACTTCTTTATGCACGTATTGTCTGAAAAAGAATTTGTTAATGTGATCAGAATTATGAATAGGAAGTATATTGTGTCATTATTATAGAATGGAGCTCTGATTTTAATATACAAGGTAAGCTCATGGAAAGGTAAAAAATAATTCAACATTCAAAAATATATGTACAAGGTAATGTCTCATTGGAAGAGGTAAAAAATAATTCAACATTCAAATTCTTCATGTCAACCTGAAACTTGGAACACAACAGAATTCAGTGAACTCGCTCTAAACAAATTTTGTGATGGTGTCCGCATTCACTGGTTGCACAATGCAGGAGAAGCATTGTTGGGGTCCTCATTGTCACCAAGGGGATGCAACCTACATCAATCGTGTAGAGAGCCACTGATGTGTCCGTGCCCATGTTGTGCTACACCGAGCTTCAGGAAAAATAATATATTTCTGGGATTAGTCCTCAACAGGCAAGAAGAAGTGCCATCACTGGTATGAAACTCATTCCAGGGGAAGGGATTCCATCATTGCCTTTTGATCAGCAAGTGTAATCTCCATTGATGATCGTCCCTGTTCAGCATTCATCAACAGAATGCCATCTTCAGTGCACCTCTCTAGGCATCTAAACAATTTTTTTTCCAATTTATTGCTGCTCTGCTATGCCACTATTTCTAGATCTTGTTCATAGTGTTCAAGTTTACATAGTCTCAATGTTCATTGAATAATATGAGAGGATTGATTGATGCTATATATACAGCCAAGTTTCTACACACTTGCATCAGTTTGCAGATATTTCCAGTTAAAAGATTGTACTCTGCTCTGTTTGCAGATATTTCCAGTTAAAAGATTGTACTCTGCTCTGAGCTGGGCATTCTATTTCTCTGTAAAAAAAATTGCTTGCTTTGTTTGTCAATCCTTGCTTATTTACTTTTTGTACGTTTTGGATGCAGTAGGTGCCCTCCCTCCATGGACAAGGAGGACATTGACCTGGACCTTGACGACGACGTCGTCCACCCCACACAAGGTCGTTGCCACCCAATAAACTTCTTTTCTTCTTCCATTCCAAGTTACCTCTGCTCTATTTCTGTAATCGACTCATTGTTCACTAGCTATAGATCCCTATGCTGCTGTTGTTGGTGGTTGGTGAGGTGACGCTGGAAGGCGCGGAGGCATCGTCGACGAAAGAGAAAAATAAGAGGACATACCGTACAGCTGCCCACCGCTGCTTACCTCGATGGCTCGACCACCTCTGCTGTGCCGCCGCCGACACAGGGGGAGGCCGAGGTGATCATCGACGGTGCTCACCCCGACCCCCTTGGGATCTAGGGGAAGGGGCTATCGCGGCGGCGGCACTGGGAGAGGCAGCGGCGACAGCGGCACTTAGAGAGGAGGCACCTACTTTATTTCTACTTCTACTTTTCTTCTGCACCTATAGTTTCAATGCATTATCTGCTCGTGGAGCTATGCTTCTGTTGCATTGAGCTAAGGTTTGATTGCTTGAAGGTGTATGTCAAGGTGTAAGTGCAGCCTCATTGTTGATGATGAATACCGTGGAGTAAGAATGATCTGGCTCAGCAATTTTCTGGTTTAGGTCGTTGACATATTCGGGTTCTAGGTCACATAAATAAAATTTAGAGTTAATTGATCTGGCTCAGCAATTTTCTGCATTAGACATCTTTTTATGCTTAGTTTTTTTTTGTGAATTCTACAATTTGTAGCTTTGTGATAAACTGACATTTTTTAGTCACCTACATTCCAGGATGTTTTCAAACTGATAATATTTTCGTAAGTTTAGGTTTGCACTTGGCTTTATTAGAATTAGAATATAGAAAATGTGTTGGAGAAGTGCCTATTTTGAAGCTTAATTGCTTTAAAAATTTGTTTTTATGAAATAATATACGGTCAGTTTAAAATTATTTTCCTGTAGATTGGATTTGTTATATAGGAACACTCAAAGAAACTAAAGTTTGATCATGGAAAGGTCCAACTTAAATTTATTTATTTGTATTAACAAACTTTTCAATGATCATAATTTAATAGCACATGCTAAACCTGAATTACTACTAACTTCGTATTACCCGCTTGATCAAAACGTTGGGACCGGCACCCTCGCGCCATGGCGTGATCCCGATCTAGTGATGTATGGAGCGGCTCGAAAGAGAGGGTGCATTGGAAGGCGGCGTGTCCGTGCATGTGTTTAATCCTATTGAATTCCCTACATGCATGCTTTTCGAAATATTTCCATTACTTGTAAGGTCCATGGCTATTTTGTAGACATTTCAAACTAAAAGAGAAGCATACTAAAAACTGATCACATGAAACCATTAGTGGTGCAGTAAATGTGAGACACTGTATGTTAATAACACTCCTGACATTGCATATTGCATGTCATCAAACAAAACATGAAAGAGAATATTTCATTCTTTTGGCGGTGTCATTATGATCATATCCCCAGTAGTCTCCTTGCATTTCCACTGACCAAGCGACCTATGACATGATTGATTATTTCATGGTTGATTCAACGGTCTTGCATTTTATCCGTGTTTATGGTGATATTTCAATCATTTTGGCATCATATATCATGGCATATGCCCCACATGCACAGATTCATGGTTATACTTGTGGAAAAAATAAACGAGCCTTATAAAAGCTCGTTGGGTATTTGTTGCGTTAGTTGAGGAAAAAAAACTCGTGCATATTTTCTAGGAAATGAGTTATGGGGGGCGGCGATGACTACCGAGCCTAGATCAGAATGGCGTATGGGGCGACTCACAAGAGGGGGTAGCCATGGAAGGCGGCTATGACGCCCTCGATTTGACCATACACTAATCATACACGCAAATGTGTACGATCAAGATCAAGGACTCACGGGAAGATATCACAACACAACTCTAGACACAAATTAAAATAATACAAGCTTTATATTACAAGACAGGGCCTCGGGGGCTCGAATACATAAGCTCAAAAACAAAAGAGTCAGCGGAAGCAATAATATCTGAGTACAAACATAAGTTATACAAGTTGCCATAAGATGGCTAGCACAAACTGGGGTACAAATTGAAAGAGGCGTAGGCCTCCTGCCTGGGACCTCCTAACTACTCCTCGAAGCCGAACTCCATGTAGAATCATCCTCGGGATCCTCTGACTCCTGGACTCCATCATATGATCGCAATAACCGGGAAAAGGGGGAAAAGAAGTAGCAAAGCAACCGTGAGTACTCATCCAAAGTACTCACAAGCAAGGATCTACACTACATATGCATTGGTATCAATGAAATGGGTTGTATCTGTGGACTGAACTGCAGAATGCCAGAATAAGAGGGGGATAGCTAGTCCTATCGAAGACTACGCTTCTGGCATCCTCCATCTTGAAGCAGTAGAAGAGAGTAGATGGTAAGTTAACCAAGTATCATCGCATAGCATAATCCTACCCGGCGATCCTCTCCTCGTTGCCCTGTGAGAGAGCGATCACCGGGTTGTATCTGGCACTTGGAAGGGTATGTTTTATTAAGTATCCGGTTCTAGTTGTCATAAGGTCAAGGTACAACTCCGGGTCATCCTTTTACCGAGGGACACGGCTATGCGAATAGATAAACTTCTCTGCAGGAGTGCACCACATTTCCCAACACGCTCGATCCCTCTGGCCGGACACACTTTCCTGGGTCATGCCCAGCCTCGGAAGATCAATGCGTCGCAGCCCTACCTAGGCACAACAGAGAGGTCAGCACGCCAGTCTAAACCCAATGCGCGCAGGGGTCTGGGCCCATCGCCCATTGCACACCTGCATGTTGCGTACTGCTACCTCTTGAGCACTGTGTTGGTTTTCCCTTGAAGAGGAAAGGGTGATGCAGCAAAGTAGCGTAAGTATTTCCCTCAGTTTTTGAGAACCAAGGTATCAATCCAGTAGGAGGCCACGCACTAGTGACTTCTCTCGAGAGCATAAGTATTACGGTGGGTAAACAAATTACTGTTGAGCAATTGACAGAATTAAGCATAGTTATGAGAATATCTAGGTATGATCATGTATATAGGCATCACGTCCGAGACAAGTAGACCGACTCCTGCCTGCATCTACTACTATCACTCCACACATCGACCGCTATCCAGCATGCATCTAGAGTATTAAGTTCAAAGGAACAGAGTAACGCTTTAAGTAAGATGACATGATGTGGAGGGATAAACTCATGCAATATGATATAAACCCCATCTTGTTATCCTCGATGGCAACAATACAATACGTGCCTTGCTGCCCCTACTGTCACTGGGAAAGGACACCGCAAGATTGAACCCAAAGCTAAGCACTTCTCCCATTGCAAGAAAGATCAATCTAGTAGGCCAAACCAAACTGATAATTCGAAGAGACTTGCAAA